>NW_026604833.1:0-7161 GCF_024763615.1 Phlebotomus papatasi
TACAGGAGAGGTTTGAAACATGTCCATGCAAAAGGAAAATCTCCAATTTCATTTTTTTTTGTTGCAAATGATGCTTTTCCAGGAAATCATTCCGGAATTTAGTATTTTTATTTAAAAAAAATCCTAATTTCACGTGTGCAGAGGATCATATTTCAACTGGGAATGGAATTTTTCCAAGAAAAGTTGCGATCGTGTAAGTGTATTTTACTAGGGTCATCAAGTCTTGTTCGAAACATGTCCTAGTGCACACAAAGAAGGAAAATCTCAAATTTCATCTTTTTATCACGTATGGTGTTTTTCCAGTAAAATATCGTACAATTTTGAAACTTTTATGAGACATTTTTCATTGCACGTGTGAAAAATAATATTTGAATTTCGCAATATTGGATAATTTTTTAAGTGATGCATAACTTGAACTGGATATTTCAACCAAGTGTGTAAAATTGTTGTTATTCTATAATCGACAGTCAAACCAATAAGTTTGTTTTACGAAAGATAGGCCAACCTAATTCACGGAGAATACATATTTCGGATACACAATAACATGGTGAGTTCCATATTTTTGAATAAAGAAATTCATAAAAATTATATTGACGAAACTGTTTTGCAGTTTTTGATAAATCATAATCCTACGAAAGAAGAAGCTGAGAAAATTTTGGAAAGATTTACGCGAAAAAGACCACATTCCGATGACCCGCCATCTTGGATAGAAGAAATTTTAAATAAAATGGAACGTGACATAGCTTCTGAGAAGTTACACAAAATTCAAAGGAGTGAGGTAGAGGAGTCTAACAAAGTAGTTGAAGATCAACTCATGTGTAAAAGAAAAGATAAGCTCACAGAAAAATACTTTGAAAAACAGGAGAAAAATCTTTACCTTGTAGAATATGTGACTGATTCAGAAGGAGATCAAGTACCTGCGGAAGATTTTTTATCTGATTTTGAGGAACAAACGTTATATTATTCTAGGAAACCTGCTTCAGATCATGTATATTCATCTGAAAATTCTAGTAGTGATGTATAATTTTCTATATCATTTGCAATAAAAAGTTAAAAGTATAAATTTAGAGCGTTTTTAACCCAAAAATCCCTCTCCCCTTTCTTTCTTTCGTTGAAAATTGTTCACTACAAACATTTTTCACAATTATTTAACATGGTGTATCTTAAAAAATCAGTCAGAAAAAATCTATATCGCAATGAGTACGCACAGCTTGAGACAATTAGCAGAAGCTTTGGCAAAAGAAAAATCAGAGTCTGATTTGGTGCAATTTATTTTACATAAAAAGACAATAGCGCAAATGATCGGCCTACTTTATGAAAACAAAAATGAGATTTTACGTCGCGGTGTAGTGGAAAAAATTTCAAGAAAAATGAAAAATGGAAAAAGCATGACTATTTTGGAGAAAAAACAATTGATGGTACAATTCTTTAACACTAATGATGAAAATACAATTGATAATTTGTTCGAGATATTCTTTGGCGATCAAATTTTGGATTGTGATAATGTAGAAGCAGAATACGATATTGTACAGCAATCACATAAAATCTGCAAAATATGCTACAACAATGAATACGATACCGCTTTCCTACCTTGTGGACACGTTGCTGCTTGTCAAGGATGTGCTTCAAAAACAAGACATTGCCCTATATGCCGAGAGCCATACGTTGAGACTACAAGAATATATTTCTCGTGAAGAAAACAAAAATGAAGTCAAGATTTTTTTTGTGTAATGAAAAACTACAACCGACTAAGTTATAAATAAAATTGATTGTAAAACAATGAAATGAGTTTTCTTTCGCATCTGATCAAAGTATCATTATTTTTTTTTGTTTTTATGTTGCCATCAACATGAAGAATCATGTGAATTGTTTAAAAGTAGTTGCATGCAATCGAGTAGATTTTGTCAAAGAAGTTCGATACAATCATTTTTGATTGTGCTATAAAATGTAATTAAAACAATCCTGCTAATGCTGCAAAGAAAAAATCAGATTACGTTGAGAAAAAATGCCAGACGCCACTTTGAAGATTTTTTTTCACGTGAAGAAAATATTCTGATGCAGAAAAAATGCAAGATGATAAAAAATATGATATCTCTCTGCAGATTTTTTTATGTTGGTAAAATTTTTCACAGCATTTTCATATTGATTTTTTCATCATGCATCAATGAAACATGTTGTGTTTTTCTTGATGCACAGATGAAACATTGTCTGATGTTGAAATAATTGATTGTAAAACAATTTCTTTTCACAACAAGACAAAATTCTCACAAATAATTTTATTTCATTGACTTTAATCTTGCTCAAATAGCAAATATGTTGAGATGAAAAGGGAATGTTGGTATAGATAAATATTGGCATAATGCATAACCCTGTGCAATTGAAGTTTCATTTTTTTCTTCATTCTTCTTATCTTAAGAGGATTCAGATTGCAAATATACAAGTTTAAAACAATTTACATTTACGTTTTCTCATCTTTATATTTGACATCATTTGATTTTTATACACATGTTACATTTTAAGAAATATTTGATTTACTTGCTACAAAAGGAATTTCATGAAACAGGCGAAAATAATTGACTGGTGGATCAAAAGTATTGCTGTTTGAAAAATTAGAATTTTCCAATCTTTGCACACCTAAAGATTTACAAGCATTGCTGTATCTCTCAAAATATTCTTGTACATACCACTGTACAGAAGTATTGTAAATCAAAGTTGCATTTATAAATTCAGAAAGTAACATTAATTTGTCAAATTCTGAAATATTTAGAGATAGACGATAATTTCCATCATTTTGACTGAGAATAAGTAGTTCGGAATTTTCCACGGCATAGAAACTACTAATGTTCATGCAGTTTTCAAGTTGAATATTCAGCAGCTCAAGTTCCATATTAGCATCATCCTTTCCAGCATCCTCTCCCAACAATTTTCTTAAAGTTTGCTTGCTGGCACAGAACGTTGTCCATGTATTTTCGGTGAATTCTACAGCGTCAATCCCATCCCAGTAGCTTACGGCACATATTTTAGCAACTGGTGAAAAATTCTCTGGAGAAAACCCGATCGTGATAAACAATGTACATGTTCGATTTAGAAAGTAGGTGTATGCATTCAGTAGTTCAGGAGTTGTATTTTGATGTCGATTTTTTGCATATTTTTCCTCTTCCTTGCGAAGTTCTTCAGAAGGATCAGGATTATATTTGTTGAACCGCTGCTTTTCCTTTATTATACTTGGAACTTGATGTGATCTTTCTTGGGTTTCCATATTTTCAGACAACTTTTTTTGCGACTTATTACTTTTCACTGAGAATTTAACCTCTACTCACCATTAAATCTGACATACAAATAAAAGTTTTTTCTTCTAATTGCTAAAATTCCTCTAAAATAATTTAGGATCTTTTGATCGTACTAACGAAATTTTCCGAGAAAATTATGCAGATGTGTGCAAAATATTTGTTTCATATCCGTAGAAACATGTTCGGACATGTCATGTTCACATCTTAGAAAAAAGTGTAGAAGTAGGATGTGAGGGGTAAGTAGTACATTTTTTTCTAAATTACAACAACTGAAGTTTTACTTTTTATTTACGAAAAGTCGGTTTTGATTTCATTTTATTCCACTTCCTTTTCCCCATTTAGTCAAATTCTTAGGTAAATACTGTACATTTTTTAAAGATTTTTTTATACTTGTTAAATTATCATAAAAAGAAAATACCAATCACATTGAATCATTTTGTTCAAAAAAATTTGGGGCTATTTAGGAAAAATTCTTTAATGCCAATTATTGTAATACAAAGTTGTCAGAAATCTAACACTTTTTTCCATTCTTTCCTCACTTGCGTTCGAAAGAGTTCATACACAAGACATGAAATTTTGCACTCAATAATAATTTTTCATTCATCTTTTAATTCTTTTACTATATGCATGATAGAGGAGATCGTATTTCGAATAATCCCACAACTGTATAGAAATGCATAGTAACATCTGCGATTGTTAGTTTATTTGAAAATTGGGATTCTAAATTCGCTGCATGGAAAATATTTTTTAGATAAATTACATAAAGATCATTTGATCGTATTATCAAGAGATGTCTATGTATGATGTCAGAGAAATTCAAATAAATGTAAAACCATCTTATTTTTGGTAATTTATGTTACGATTTTAGAAAAAAATTAAATATTGCAAACATTACTGAAAGACACAAGCTCAAAAGTTGCATGCTTAAAGAAAAACGGTTTACATTCAAATCTAAACTCAGTGACGTTATTCGTTCAATATCCAATGAAAATGGCTTAAATCGCATGACGACATCAAGCGGGAATGATAGAAGGAGTCTTTCCCATATGGTCTCGAGCTCGAGTGCGCGAAAAGGTCTCATATTGCACTTGCATTTTTCCACACTTGGACAATGCAGAAGAAAAAGAATATGAAGAATCTCAACTAAAATTTCATTCATTAATAGCAAAAAAAAAAACACAATTTGCAATTCTTCTAAGGAGTTGATAGATCTGAAATTTTCAAAATATTGTGAAATTCCACTGATCAATTAAATAACTGCATTGCATGCATATCAATAATGAAGAAAAGAAGCAATATCACTCCCTTCTTTCTGAATATGACGTCAGTGATCATATGGAACATTCTGAACCCATGAAGGGATTGAGCTGTAATCACAAACACGTACATATGATCAATTGTAGCTCTGCTCGATATGACATTGTGGGAGTAAGCAACGAACATATACTAGTAAATTCATAAACTATGTCAATTCTACCTCTGTTCGATATGACAATGTATGAGTAATTGTTGAATCTATACTAAATAAATAGATAGAATGCATTGATGTAGTTCTGCTCGATATGGCAATGTTCGTCTGTGAGTATGTGTGTGTGTGCAATTCACGCATACTATGACACTTGCATTTGCATTTTTGCACACATGGTCAGTGCATATGACAAAGTATACAGAAAATTGCGCTTACTGCATAGGAAAGACCTCTGCATAGATTCTATCATGCCTCGATTGGTGTAATGGATAAGGTACTGGACTCGCAACCGAGAGGTCCCGTGATCAATTCCCATGGACGGCAGATCTTTTCACATACAATTGCATAGGGAGGAAAAAATTACATGAGAAAGAGTCCACCAAAGTGTAATTTCCGTTAATTCAAGTATTCAAAATGTCTGTAAAAAGCGCAATCTCAAAAAGCTCAAAGCTCAAAAAGTTCAAGATGGCCGTCTAAAGCTCACAGCTTAAAGTCCAATATGGCGTCTGAAACGGATCACATTTCAAACAGCAGTATCGTACTCCAAAGCCAATGAAAACGCTTCCTTCAGCAGTATCGTGCTCCATAACCAATGAAAATGCATCCCTCAACAGTATCGTGCTTCATAACCAATCAAAATGCTTCCTGCAACACTATTGTACTCCATATCCACAGACAAGCCACGCCCCCAAAACAGTATCGTGCTTCATAACCAATCAAAATGCTTCCTGCAACAGTCTTGTGCTCCATATCCACAGACAAGCCACGCCCCCAAAACAGTATCGTGCTTTATAGCCAATCAAAATTCTTCCCCCATCACTATTGTACTCCATATCCACAGACAAGCCACGCCCCCAAAACAGTATCGTGCTTCATAACCAATCAAAATGCTTCCTGCAACAGTCTTGTGCTCCATATCCACAGACAAGCCACGCCCCCAAAACAGTATCGTGCTTTATAGCCAATCAAAATTCTTCCCCCATCAGTATTGTGCACCATATCCACAGACAAGCCACGCCCATAAATCAGTATTGTGCTCCATATTCAGTTAAAATAATTAACCAAAATGGTAAAGAGCGGGAGGAGGGGAGGAGCGCGGAGCGGGGAAACAGGCCTGCACGTAGACCACCCACCAGAGTTATCGACATGGCGGCACAAAACAGTCTCGTGCTCCATGGAAAGCCACGCCCACAAAACAGTACTCTGCTTTATGCTTACTACTCATAGAAAATTATGGACTACTCTCGAAACTTTCAGACCAAGTTATACAAATCAACTAACCGTAAATGCGGGTGACTTTTCCCCCTGTTATTTGTAAGCTCTTGTTTAATTTTAGCTTCATATGCCATTTTAAAGTACTAGAATTAAATAAAAGTTTACGTACATAAGGGATACAAAGTACAAAGTCACTTCCGTATCTACGATTTTAAATCCGTTTAAAAATTTGAAACTAATGGCTCCAGCACACCTTTTAGGTCAAGAAAATTTCATAAAGTCCAAATTCAAATTCGTATTTTTCTTAAAATTTTTGCACATGTCTATCCCACTTTTTCGCACTCTTCTTCTACTTTTGAATATCATACCAAATTAAATCCAGTTCAGTCTAATTTTGAGACCAAAAAGTGGGATAGTTTTACAAAAATCTTTTGAGAAAAATGTAGTAAAGGAAGACTTTCTGACTTCGCACACTCTGTTATTTCGAACACTTTATATTTTTCTTATTCTTTAAAGATTCTTACCTACTTTTTCGGAATTGCCTGACTTAAGACTGGCTGTTAAAATATATCGCCGTAGATTGGTCAGATTCATTAAAGAAATAAGGAAAAAATATGAAATCTTCGAAGACAGAGTGTGTACGCAGCCCGAAATAATAATAATAATAATGGCGGCAACGTTCCATAGAGAATCTTAAGCCTTCCCGCATGGGGAGTTCAGAACATCCATTATTATTTTTTCTTATACAGGGATGCGATTGTCAGTCCCATGCCCCCGTGGAATCAAGTTCAGTGAAGCTCTCTGGATGCAATTCTAACACCTTTAACGCCAGAAAAATTCCTGGTGACCTAAAGGAGATTCAAAATTCGAATCCGAGCAAGTTGCATCATAGAGCGAGTGCTCTACCACTTGACCCATTGAGTGCCCTACGAAGCCTGAAAGCCTTTCCCTAATCTTGAATATTGTCCGACGAATAATTTCAATATTAGGGAACCGGTGAGCGTCGGGGAATAGGATAGCTTAGAAAAAAAAACGATTTTTCCCAAAGCTTTCGGCTCGAAGACCAAGCCTTTCTCAGTGGTTAAATCTAGAATTTTCTTGCTTTCTTTGATTTGGATTTTTTGTGAGACTCACTAAGTTTAGGATTAGGGAAAAATCATCTTTTCTAAGCTAACCTACTCCCCAACG
>NW_026604834.1:0-7000 GCF_024763615.1 Phlebotomus papatasi
TAATAGATAAATATGTCATAAATGTGTATTTTTAAATAGACAAAACACAAGAGCAACTAGTTGGACTTATGCTCTAGACACACTTACAACTTAAGCCGAGAGACAGACTAATCAGAAACTGATAAAAATATAATCATATCATTATTTTGATTCACTGAGAGAAATGTCTATTTTACCATGCAGTATTGATCCGAAATCGGTGTAAATATTATGCTTTTTAGGTGTATTAGGGATTAAAGTTACCCTTTTTCGTGTTAATTTTACCCTTAAAAAGGTGTAAAATTAACATTAAAAAATGTTGATATGTTTTTACACATAAAAAGTATTAAAGTTATGAGGAAAAAAGTTAATCGCACCCCCGTTTTTTCCTCAGTGTAATTACGTTAAGCCGTTTCTCGGCTTAAGTAGTAAGTGTTTCTAGGGCATTAGATTGAATACAGTTCATAAATGTTTGATAAATGAGTTTTGAAAAAATCTTCTGTTGCCTAAATCTGCCCCATCCTCAAGGTGTCTACACATTATAAGAAATTTCTATCAAAAATGACCTTCAAGAAGTGTTCTTCAAGAAAATTGCCTACACATTGGTGAGAATTTTTGACAAAAAGATGGATTCTTGAAGAAAATTTGTCTAATGTGTAGACAAATTTCTTCAAAAATCATATCCAATTGAAGGAAATTTCCATCAAGAATTTTTGAAAGAAATTATCGGCTACACATTGGAATAAAATTCATCAAAGTCATTCTTGACAGAATTCTTGACAGAAACCATCACGATTGAAGATTGTTTTTCACGAAAATTTGTTTTTCACTGCTGGAAAAAGTGAGAAAAGCGTTTGGTGAAGTTCCTTGGGATAGTATTTAGTGAATTTGTGAAGAAAATCTTCTAAATATTCAAGGGAATAGTGTTTTTCTTGAGATGTCGTTCCTGGTGGAATCCAACCCAGCCTTGAAGGAACATTTCCTGTGATTTTCCTCCAGAAATTGCCGGAAGTCAATCCATCTGTGTATTCTTGAGGTGTTCCACAGTACAGTGGCCTCGTACTCCATGGATTGCAAGATGGATGGAAAGGAGAAAATTTACGGGCACTTTGGAATCTCTGCCTTGGTTACCAATCAAAACAAGAGCTAACCAGAGCCACCGAGGAGATCTCAATGCAAACGAGAGCTGTCCGGAGCTACCAGAAGCCATCACTTGAACCCCCAGAAGAACATCAGAATGATCTTTTATATCATTCACTTTCTCAACCACTAGGAACTCTGTGGGATTGCTTCCTTTCGAGAACATCAGAACTGGATAGCCACATGCCTTCAATTCCTCATGTCAATGGAACATGGAACCCAGTAAATAAATCAGTAGTGGAATTATTTTGGAACATCCATGGAATTTTCACAGGAATATTCTTCTATTATATTAATTTAAAAAAACTACATTTTTTACATAATAGAGATCCTTTATGTAATTTTTTTTTTATTTATTAAGGGGTCCATCTGGAAGATGATTGCCCCGCCTTTATGTCATTTCTAATGATTATTTATTAAAAATTCTTACTTTTAATAACATAATGCAATGTAAAGGACTTTTAATTTAGAAGATTACGTGGATTTTTAAATATTTAGGTTTGCTTATTTTTAGTAGTAGAAAATATATCTGATGTGGGGATGTTATAATATAATACAAGCGGTTTAAAATAAATGAACTAAAAAAAATCTAGTATAATATCGACCACTCAGAATATAATCCGACTATCTCGATTTTTTGCAAAATTCGTTTTTTTCGCTTTTCGGATACTCCGTGAAACCCTCTACCTTCCCTGTGAATATTATACCTGAATATAAATTATTTCCAAATTTATAGCGCTTTTTCTAAAAAAGCAAAATCTCACTCATTTTTCAATTCAGTCAGGATAAGAGCCGCATAATTCGACCGTGTGACGTCATCATTTTGCATGTCAAAAGTATTCCGACTGATTTCACGATAATAGATAAGCTATTATTTGGCTGCAAATATGTATAGTTTTCAATTTGGTAATATCTAGTTAATAACCAGTATTGTTAATAATAATTAATAACTCTTCTATAAAATTAAAAAAAATGGATCAAAAACTAAAAATTGGACATTGAATACGAAATAGGCGTAAAGTGCTAGTATTTTTTATATGGAGTTTGACAGCTGTAATGGACATTTGAATGGCTTATATTTTATAAAGATCAAAGAAAATTTCACGATTTAATCCAGAATATAAATTTTGCGAATATTGCAATTATTTATGAAATATTACTGATATCTTGATAGTTTTTTGAGGTTCTCTAGTATTGTAAGTGTTGCAAAACCTGGATAAAAGCAATAAAATGCTAATTTATTATGCATCAAACTTCTCTTTGGCGCGAGAGCTCATAACCTATTAACTTTTAAGAGATTTTGTTGCTTGCGCTGCAATGGTCAGAACGATTATCGTTCTGACCATTGTGATGTCCATCTCGTCCAGTTGTGAATGCAGTGTAGTGAAAATTGTTATTGACCCCCTTTTCCCACTAGTTACTTACATACCTGAGGAAGGAGCCATAAAGCTCCGAAACGTAGTTGCGTAGTAATAAAGGAGGAGAAGTCCTAGGTCAAAATCCGTGTTCTCTTTGTCCAAGAGGTAGTGTTTCAGTGAAGTAGGACGGTAACCACACCCCCTATAGGTCTTATATTATTTAGTTTTTATTATTTTCACTTTTTCACATATTTCTTATTATTATTTCTAACCAATTATCAAGCAACAAAATCTCTTAAAAGTTAATAGGTTATGAGCTCTCGCGCCAAAGAGAAGTTTGATGCATAATAAATTAGCATTTTATTGCTTTTATCCAGGTTTTGCAACACTTGCAATACTAGAGAACCTCAAAAAACTATCAAGATATCAGTAATATTTCATAAATAATTGCAATATTCGCAAAATTTATATTCTGGATTAAATCGTGAAATTTTCTTTGATCTTTATAAAATATAAGCCATTCAAATGTCCATTACAGCTGTCAAACTCCATATAAAAAATACTAGCACTTTACGCCTATTTCGTATTCAATGTCCAATTTTTAGTTTTTGATCCATTTTTTTAATTTTATAGAAGAGTTATTAATTACACGGTGCGACAAAATTTACCTTTTTGTGGGTGTCTTTGACGAGAGTGCCAAAACTTGTTAGAGGGTCATTTAAGGACCTCAAATCTGCAATCCGTTTGTCCGGGTCACCTCTAGATTTTTTTGGAAAAGCATATTTAGTTTTTTGATGTTTTATAAAATTCAAAAATTCATATCTCCGGTTATAATTATCCGGTGGTAGTCACATAAAGCTAAACTGACGCGTAATTTCATCCTCTATAACTCTTGTGAACATATCAAGAACCTACGATGAAAATGAAGTATATTTTTTAAAGATTTTTTGAAAAAGGGCACCTAAAATGGTGCATTTTTCTGTGTTTTTTCCATCTTCTAGTAATTTTCCCAATTTAATAGAGCATTTTATATGTCAAATAACTATGCCTAAAAGTTAGAGAATTTAATATTCTTTCATATCTTTTTGGTTTAAATTTTCTATCTTAATTCGTTTATTCACAATAATTTATTGAAAATAAAATGCATTATTATAAAAATAAAATCTCTTATTATATATAATTATTTGGTATCTTTGTCTAACCTACTGAAGAGCATTCTCTTTTGCACTCTCACTTACACATTTCATACAAAAAGAGGCGAAATGAAAAAAAGAGACGTATATAAAAATAAAGAGAGAAGAATAGTTTTTTGGCACTCATAACAGCTATTCTTCTCTCTCTATTTCTAAATACGTCTCTTTTTTTCATTTCACCTCTTTTTATATGAAATTTGTAAGTGAGAGTGCAAAAGAGAATGCTCTTCAGTAGGTTAGACAAAGATACTAATATAATTATATATAATAAGAGATTTTAATGCATTTTATTTTCAAAAAATTATTGTGAATAAACGAATTATGATAGAAAATTCAAACCAAAAGAAAATGAAAGAATATTAAATTCTCTAACTTTTAGGCATATTTATTTGACATATAAAATGCTCTATTAAAGTGGGAAAATTACTAGAAGATGGAAAAAACACAGAAAAATGCACCATTTTAGGTGTCCTTTTTCAATAAATCTTTAAAAAATATACTTCATTTTCATCATAGGTTCTTGATATGTTCACAAGAGTTATAGAGGATGAAATTACGCGTCAGATTAGCTTTATATGACTACCACCGGATAATTAGAACCGGAGATATGAATTTTTGAATTTTAGAAAACATCAAAAAACTAAATATGCTTTTTCAAAAAAATCTAGAGGTGACCCGGACAAACGGATTGCAGATTTGAGGTCCTTAAATGGCCCTCTAACAAGTTTTGGCACTCTCGTCAAAGACACCCACAACGTGTCGCACAGTGTTATTATTAACAATACTGGTTATTAACTAGATATTACCAAATTGAAAACTATACATATTTGCAGCCAAATAATAGCTTATCTATTATCGTGAAATCAGCCGGAATACTTTTGACATGCAAAATGATGACGTCACACGGTCGAATTATGCGGCTCTTATCCTGACTGAATTGAAAAATGAGTGAGATTTTGCTTTTTTAGAAAAAGCGCTATAAATTTGGAAATAATTTATATTCAGGTATAATATTCACAGGGAAGGTAGAGGGTTTCACGGAGTATCCGAAAAGCGAAAAAAACGAATTTTGCAAAAAATCGAGATAGTCGGATTATATTCTGAGTGGTCGATATTATACTAGATTTTTTTTAGTTCATTTATTTTAAACCGCTTGTATTATATTATAACATCCCCACATCAGATATATTTTCTACTACTAAAAATAAGCAAACCTAAATATTTAAAAATCCACGTAATCTTCTAAATTAAAAGTCCTTTACATTGCATTATGTTATTAAAAGTAAGAATTTTTAATAAATAATCATTAGAAATGACATAAAGGCGGGGCAATCATCTTCCAGATGGACCCCTTAATAAATAAAAAAAAAAATTACATAAAGGATCTCTATTATGTAAAAAATGTAGTTTTTTTTAAATTAATATAATAGAAGAATATTCCTGTGAAAATTCCATGGATGTTCCAAAATAATTCCACTACTGATTTATTTACTGGGTTCCATGTTCCATTGACATGAGGAATTGAAGGCATGTGGCTATCCAGTTCTGATGTTCTCGAAAGGAAGCAATCCCACAGAGTTCCTAGTGGTTGAGAAAGTGAATGATATAAAAGATCATTCTGATGTTCTTCTGGGGGTTCAAGTGATGGCTTCTGGTAGCTCCGGACAGCTCTCGTTTGCATTGAGATCTCCTCGGTGGCTCTGGTTAGCTCTTGTTTTGATTGGTAACCAAGGCAGAGATTCCAAAGTGCCCGTAAATTTTCTCCTTTCCATCCATTTTGCAATCCATGGAGTACGAGGCCACTGTACTGTGGAACACCTCAAGAATACACAGATGGATTGACTTCCGGCAATTTCTGGAGGAAAATCACAGGAAATGTTCCTTCAAGGCTGGGTTGGATTCCACCAGGAACGACATCTCAAGAAAAACACTATTCCCTTGAATATTTAGAAGATTTTCTTCACAAATTCACTAAATACTATCCCAAGGAACTTCACTAAACGCTTTTCTCACTTTTTCCAATAGTGAAACAACAAATTTTCGTGAAAAACAGTCAGAAAAGGTAGACTTGGAAATGATGGCAATCTGTCAAAAAAATTTTTGATGGAAAATAAAAAACCCAATGTGGAGGCATTTTTCTTCAAAAATTCCTTCAAAAATATGAATTTTTCTTTAAAAAATTCTTGAAATAATTCTTGATGAAATCAGCTCCAATGTGTAGACACCTTAAGCTAGAAAGCGGTGACAATTTGAAAAAAAAGTCGAAACTGCCGTCTTTTTGAGTTCCTTAGGAACTTTATTACTTATAAGCGTAAAAACAGCATCGATGTATAAGTGCTATGTCTTATCAAATCATATTCTTATGATAATGCCTCTTAAAGAAAAAAGACACAATCGCACAAAATACCGGACAAACGAATGTGAAATCATAGCGATGAATCAACTTCACTGAATATTCATTGAAATCTTTTTCAATTAAACCTAAGTAATTTCTAATTGAAATTATTTCACACAAAAAGTCGACAAAGAAAATACCTTTAGAAAGACGCAACAAGAGCTATTTATAATCGCACTCCTCTAAGGTTCTTCACACGCACTTTATGGTGAGTGCTACACATGAATTTTCAAACGCATGGATAAAGCCTCTAATGGCATTTTTAATGACTCTATGATAACATGGTTTGATTGGATTGTCCGAAGACCCTTTATCTATGAACATTAATCGAATAATGATTGGTATGTATAGATTGCTTATTTTGCTGACTCTTCAACTCGAAATATTATCTGAGGGTTAATTTAAGTAATAAAATATTGAAAAGTTCATTTGATAGGCAGAAATAAAATTTATTTAGGCAGTGATTGTACTAAATGGAATTGATGGCTATTGGTTAACAATTAAATTTTTAGTAGCCATTGTGCATTGTTTTTATAGAGAGTATTCATTCATGAATAAAACGCTTTTTTAATTTTCCAACATATTATTATAATTTATATGATTTTCTCTGTGATCAGCAACACTCACTTTTTGGCTAATTTCCATTTTAATATTTATCTTTAGCAAATTTTGCAAAATTTATTACCAGAATTCGATAACAAAATTCCAATATTAAAGCCATTAGCATTACTTTTTTTAGTGTTTGCAAAGAATGATACATTTCGTCAGTATTTATACTGATTTAATTTTAGTCGGATTTATATATAAACATATAAATAGAAACTTTCTGAATTCAATTATGACTTTCTTTCCCACTGAATATGAAACAGTCAGAACAAAATATTTGCTTAAAGGGGCAAGGTCATGCAATAGCATAAAAAGCAGGTGACTTTGAA
>NW_026604835.1:0-7000 GCF_024763615.1 Phlebotomus papatasi
CACTAAATATTTTGTTTTTTCTTCTATATACAAGTATAAAAGCTAATTCTTGAGTATATAAATTTTTTTCTTCACTTTTTTTCATGGTACAAGTTTCTACGTCGATATATAGGGTTTTCCTTTCACATTTTTAATTTCATTTCCTATGAATAATATGCATTATAAATGTGATATTTAGATGAAAAGAGGATTATCATCGTCTTCATCATCATTATACATGATTTAAATTAACGTTCAAAATGATTTCATAAGAAGATTTCATGTCACATCGAATCAAATGATTTTCTTTTCAATTACTCCTCAATATACTTTTAACACTGTTTTTCATTTCTCTACCCTTCTCATCTTTTTTTCCCATTATACTTTTCACAACAGACAACATTAATATTATTCATCAAATATATATTAGGTGAGATTGTTAATAATCTCACCTATTCTATGTCTATACACTGCAATATTTTCTTTTCAATTTCATTATAACGTCTACTAACAAATCACCCTGTATATATGAATATCAAACTATGCCCTAAGATTCATCTCTTTTTTTAAATAACATCTAGGAAAAAATTCTTGGTATTTGCTTCATTTAATAGTTGCTTTTAATCCTCTTTTTTTAACGATCTATAAGAGAATTCACAGAACAGTGTTTTCACTGACTGAAATTTATTAAACTCCTTCCTTTTTTACGTAAATAGCTCCTACATCTTTTCTATATCATACAACCTGAATGAGAAAATATTTCCCATATTTTTGTGATATCGATTTCGTGAGAAACTGATTGAGGAAGAAAATTACATTTTAAACTCAAAAGGATATTGACGGTGCTTTCTCAAAGGAATTATTTACTATAAAGGTGTCTACACATTATAAGAAATTTCTATCAAAAATGAGCTTCAAGAAGTGTTCTTCAAGAAAATTGCCTACACATTGGTGAGAATTTTTGACAAAAAGATGGATTCTTGAAGAAAATTTGTCTAATGTGTAGACAAATTTCTTCAAAAATCATATCCAATTGAAGGAAATTTCCATCAAGAATTTTTGAAAGAAATTATCGGCTACACATTGGAATAAAATTCATCAAAGTCATTCTTGACAGAATTCTTGAAGGAAACCATCACGATTCAAGATTGTTTTTCACGAAAATTTGTTATTTTCTGCTGGAAAAAGTGAGAAAAGCGTTTGGTGAAGTTCCTTGGGATAGTATTTAGTGAATTTGTGAAGAAAATCTTCTAAATATGCAAGGGAATAGTGTTTTTCTGGAAATGTCGTTCCTGGTGGAATCCAACCCAGCCTTTGAAGGAACATTTCCTGTGATTTTCCTCCAGAAATTGCCGGAAGTTAATCCATCTGTGTATTCTTGAGGTGTTCCACAGTACAGTAGCCTCGTACTCCATGGATTGCAAGATGGATGGAAAGGAGAAAATGTACGGGCACTTTGGAATCTCTGCCTTGGTTACCAATCAAAACAAGAGCTAACCAGAGCCACCGAGGAGATCTCAATGCAAACGAGAGCTGTCCGGAGCTACCAGAAGCCATCACTTGAACCCCCAGAAGAACATCAGAATGATCTTTTATATCATTCACTTTCTCAACCACTAGGAACTCTGTGGGATTGCTTCCTTTCGAGAACATCAGAACTGGATAGCCACATGCCTTCAATTCCTCATGTCAATGGAACATGGAACCCAGTAAATAAATCAGTAGTGGAATTATTTTGAAACATCCATGGAATTTTCACAGGAATATTCTTCTATTATATTAATTTAAAAAAAAACTACATTTTTTACATAATAGAGATCCTTTATGTAATTTTTTTTTATTTATTAAGGGGTCCATCTGGAAGATGATTGCCCCGCCTTTATGTAATTTCTAATGATTATTTATTAAAAATTCCTACTTTTAATAACATAATGCAATGTGAAGGACTTTTAATTTAGAAGATTACGTGGATTTTTAAATATTTAGGTTTGCTTATTTTTAGTAGTAGAAAATATATCTGATGTGGGAATGTTATAATATAATACAAGCGGTTTAAAATAAATGAACTAAAAAAAAAATCTAGTATAATATCGACCACTCGGAATATAATCCGACTATCTCGATTTTTTGCAAAATTCGTTTTTTTCGCTTTTCGGATACTCCGTGAAACCCTCTACCTTCCCTGTGAATATTATACCTGAATATAAATTATTTCCAAATTTATAGCGCTTTTTCCAAAAAAAGCAAAATCTCACTCATTTTTCAATTCAGTCAGGATAAGAGCCGCATAATTCGACCGTGTGACATCATCATTTTGCATGTCAAAAGTATTCCGGCTGATTTCACGATAATAAATAAGCTATTATTTGGCTGCAAATATGTATAGTTTTCAATTTGGTAATATCTAGTTAATAACCAGTATTGTTAATAATAATTAATAACTCTTCTATAAAATTAAAAAAATGGATCAAAAACTAAAAATTGGATATTGAATACGAAATAGGCGTAAAGTGCTAGTATTTTTTATATGGAGTTTGACAGCTGTAATGGACATTTGAATGGCTGATATTTTATAAAGATCAAAGAAAATTTCACGATTTAATCCAGAATATAAATTTTGCGAATCTTGCAATTATTTATGAAATATTACTGATATCTTGATAGTTTTTTGAGGTTCTCTAGTATTGCAAGTGTTGCAAAACCTGGATAAAAGCAATAAAATGCTAATTTATTATGCATCAAACTTGTCTTTGGCGCGAGAGCTCATAACCTATTAACTTTTAAGAGGTTTTGTTGCTTGATAATTGGTTAGAAATAATAATAAGAAATATGTGAAAAAGTGAAAATAATAAAAACTAAATAATATAAGACCTATAGGGGGTGTGGTTACCCGTCCTACTTCACTGAAACACTACCTCTTGTTTCGATAATTATATCTTTTTATTAATCAATTTTCACATGAAAGTTTTCTACATTTTCTTTCGGATAATTAGCCGTCATTCCACACTTCACTTCTTCTTCTTCTTCTTCTTCCCCTTCCAGTTCCCCATCCTAGACACACACCAACTGATCGACATTTTCCCATCACTACAGTTCCCACAGGGTAAATTCTGTAATTGCCGTGGAATTTTCACGCTTGCGTTTGATACCTGTCAATGCCAATCGACATATCACATTTGTTCGATTCGAAAATTGAATGAATTGATTTTTTCACACTTTAAAACCCAAATTGACATTTTACTTTAATTTTAAGTGATAACACTAATGTATAGAGAATTTAATGACCTTTCGTTTAGTAGAAAAAAGTAGTTAATAACTTTTTTATTATGTTAAAAATTGAAAAAAAAACTAAAAAATGGGCGTAAAATACCAAATTGGCGTAAAATGCTACCTTTTTATACGTAGTTGGCATCCGAAATGGACATTTGAATGGCTTATACTATATAACCTAAAAAATGTTAATATTTTTGAGTTTTGTCACGATTCGAAAAAATCGTAAAAAATACGTGAAAATAATAAAATAATTATTAAAAATTAAATAATATAAGACCAAGAATTGATGTAGAATGGTAATGTAAAAAAAATGTGAAAATTCACTTTTCGATTTGTTTTACTTTTTCTTTTCTTTTTAAACTATATATGAGAATTTTAAAATTTTACAGGATAATATATAGATATAAGTTCTAAGATTCTTTCCAAATTGTTAGGAAAAAGGAAATTAAATATGTAAACAAATGCAGTAGAGTCTCGCTATAAGCCATCGCTCTATAGTCCACAATTTATCGACCGTTGATTTCAAAACACTGATTTTAAGTTAGGTTATGTTTTTTAGTACGCGACAAGCATAATTACAGTAGAGTCTCTCAAATCTGAATCTCTCAAATTCGAACGCTGGTTGGATTTAAAATGTCAATTGTAGGGTTATGTTAAAAAATTCGTATTGTGGATGTTTAAAAATCATATCTCTGTGCTGTTTTCTGAATATTTATACACATTATGTGCGAATAAAATGAAAAGAAAGTATGTTACCAACTAACACTTGTGAGAAATTACGGGAATTTGATTCAAAGTGCTATTTAATCTCACATAAATTCAGTTAGTTTTAAAAATATCGTTCGAATTTGAGAGGTGAGAAATGTCAAAAATACCCCCCAATCGTTCGAATTTGAGAGACTCTACTGTATTTTAATATTTTTGCAAACTTTATTGAGTAGTTGTGATAATTGTGATCCACAATGAAGAAAGTAAGGACAAGTACCACAATCGCAAAGAAAGTGGAAGCCGTTGAGCAATTTAAATACTAAAAGTCGTTGATAATTTTAAAAAATTACATGCACTATAGTGCGACCCAAGTGTCAAATCTGAAACCAAATATGGACTATAGCGAGACTCTACTGTAGTATAAGGAAATTCAACAGAAGTTGCCTTTTTGCTACGAAAATCTGTAAAAATTCACTTTGGCATTTGTTGTCAATTTTCACAAAATTTATATAAAAATGATTAGAAAAATGGGAAAATATTTATTGAAAAAATAATTTATGAGTCCTAGAACTGCTGTGAAGTTTTACGAAACGAAAAATATTGAAAAATTGCTTTTCTATGGAGAATAACTGCTCTAGCATTTTATGCCAGTTTGGTGTTTTACGTGATTTTTTGGCTCGGGTTTTAAAGTGTTAAAATGTCTTGAAAAAATTACTTAGAACAATTAATATACATAGATAGTGATGCGTATGGGGAATGATATCGAAACAATTTTGACAAGTGATGCGTGACCAGCCGGGTCGCTTGGCAGCGTGGGAAACTCGAGTTGTTCGGGTCTTATCCTGAGCTTTTGATATGACAGCTCAGGAAAATATGTTACAACTCGGAAAATATTGTAATAGTTATTAAAATACACATTATTTTGTGAAAATTTTATGGAATTAAGATAACTTTTATCGAATCCTTTCGTTTGATGTACAATATTAGGAAAGTGAAGTTAAATTAATTGATTTATTAGCAAATGCAAATCTCAGCTTTAAATCGCTCTCCTGTAAAGTTGGCCATTCACAAATTAGTCAGGTCTTATTCTGGGTGGTCGATATGTTAAGAGCAGTTTCCCAAAAATTAAATAAAATTTATTTCAATTTTAATTTCGCATTAAAATTCAAATAAGAGACAGCCTTTGAAATTTATTGTCTTTTTTGATCAGTAAAAAGTTTCATTCAAATTTTTAACGCTTGTGGAAAGGATTTTATCAATATCAGGAGGATTTTTTTATGAGATCTTAAGAGTATTTTCCAAAAATTACACTTTAAGACTCCCAAAAAATCTAGTTTTGAATCTAGTCCTTTACATTGCATTATGTTATTAAAAGTAGGAATTTTTAATAAATAATCATTAGAAATTACATAAAGGCGGGGCAATCATCTTCCAGATGGACCCCTTAATAAATAAAAAAAAATTACATAAAGGATCTCTATTATGTAAAAAATGTAGTTTTTTTTTTAAATTAATATAATAGAAGAATATTCCTGTGAAAATTCCATGGATGTTTCAAAATAATTCCACTACTGATTTATTTACTGGGTTCCATGTTCCATTGACATGAGGAATTGAAGGCATGTGGCTATCCAGTTCTGATGTTCTCGAAAGGAAGCAATCCCACAGAGTTCCTAGTGGTTGAGAAAGTGAATGATATAAAAGATCATTCTGATGTTCTTCTGGGGGTTCAAGTGATGGCTTCTGGTAGCTCCGGACAGCTCTCGTTTGCATTGAGATCTCCTCGGTGGCTCTGGTTAGCTCTTGTTTTGATTGGTAACCAAGGCAGAGATTCCAAAGTGCCCGTACATTTTCTCCTTTCCATCCATCTTGCAATCCATGGAGTACGAGGCTACTGTACTGTGGAACACCTCAAGAATACACAGATGGATTAACTTCCGGCAATTTCTGGAGGAAAATCACAGGAAATGTTCCTTCAAAGGCTGGGTTGGATTCCACCAGGAACGACATCTCCAGAAAAACACTATTCCCTTGCATATTTAGAAGATTTTCTTCACAAATTCACTAAATACTATCCCAAGGAACTTCACCAAACGCTTTTCTCACTTTTTCCAGTAGTGAAACAACAAATTTTCGTGAAAAACAGTCAGAAGAGGTAGAGACTTGGAAATAATGGCAATCTGTCAAAAAAATTTTTGATGGAAAATAAAAAACCCAATGTGGAGGCATTTTTCTTCAAAAATTCCTTCAAAAATATGAATTTTTCTTTAAAAAATTCTTGAAATAATTCTTGATGAAATCAGCTCCAATGTGTAGACACCTTAAGTAAGTAAGTACGTCCAAGAACAGTGTTTAGTTGAGAAAAAAATCATCTAGGTGTCTACACATTGGAGCTGATTTCATCAAAAATACCTACTTATTTTCCAAAACTGATGCACTGGTAAATATTTCCTAAATGATTTGGACTCTTTGAATACGAAACAACTATCTATTTTAGAATTTTACAAAGATTATTTTCTCCAGAAATCCTTTTATTAAAAATGACCACTTGGGGTAAAAAGTAACAAAAGGTATGGAGCAAAAAGTAACAAAGAGCGAAGCAGTTTCCGCTCTCACGGCGAGAAGAAACGTCATTTCCATGTCTCGCCGCTTTTTGTTTGCATTGGTCAAACGATTAGCAGTCTTTTGTGTGTTTTTTTTTATAAAATAGCTTTAAAGGCGTTTTTATCGTTCAGATAGAGATAACTGTGTTTTAAAAAATGTGTAGAGGAATAAATTTTCTATAAAAATATGTCACCTAGCTATTTTTTTTTTAATTTACGAAAGGACGTAATAAAGCAAATGAAAATGTGATAATATCCCATACCTGGTACTATTTGCCCCAACATTTTGAGAATGGTCACAAAATTAACTTTTAGAAAACAGCTCGATAAATGTATTTCCTTCATTTCCTTACACAATAGAGGAAAATTACTTTCACGAAGTTGTAGAGCAGTAAATTTCCTATAAGACTGCACTAATTAGAAATATCTGGGGCGCT
>NW_026604836.1:0-6906 GCF_024763615.1 Phlebotomus papatasi
CCGATAGAATGGTTAAGTTTCAATACATAATGTCTATAAGGAGTAAATTGTCGATTATTGAAAAGAGAAAAAAATCCGATTTTCCTCAGTAAATATAAAATTCATTCACGGAGTATCGACTTCACTTTGTTGTTTCAGTTATATCTCTTCCTAATACCAAAGTACACAAGGAGTACCAGGCTAAAAGACGATGGGAAAAAATTAGAGGGAAGAAAGTCAAGGGATTCACATTATTCTCTCCCAAGACATTATATATGTATACGTAATATGATTCCTCATGATAGAAGCAGTGTGGAAGTAAACGGAAGCAAAATTGAATTGGCTAATGGTACCATAGACCGGAAAACATACGCAATTCCATTGGGAGAATTTGCTAAATTACAGAGAAATTGTCAAGCAATATAATATGGGAATTCATCGTACTTAACCCTTTTACTTTGAAAGTTTACCCGCAAAGTTATATACCATGTCCTACGTCCAAGGGAAAGTCCTAAAGACTTGATTTACACATCATCCAGTCTCGTAGGGTTCAGTAGCCACTGGTCGTCAGTGAATCGCTTATTGACACTTTCCTTATATTTATTTATACATATCTGAGATTTATTTATCAATATAAAATTCATAGCATTTTAATTGCGTTATCAAAGAAAAGCAATGTGCGTTGTATATTTCATGTGGTTTCTAAATACAAAAATATTTTGAAATACTTTCCTGCACAAAGTTATTTAATTTATTTATATAGAGATAGTATTTCATTTAATTATGTAATAATACAACATTTTGAGAGCAAACTATATACATTTTAATAATCAGAGAAGCGCAAGTGACTCCGCCTCTAGGAGAAATAGGCCACGCCTCTTATTAAATTTATTATAATTTAATTCAATAGTAGTAAGGGTGAAGCAGAGTACTGTTTTGTGGGCGTGGCTTTCCATGGAGCACGAGACTGTTTTGTGACGCCACATCGATAACTCTGGTGGGTGGGCTACCTGCAGGTCGGTTTCCCCGCCCCCGCTCCCCCTTCCTGGTCCTCTTTTGTGTTTAGGTTAATTATTTTAACTGAATATAGAGCACGATACTGATTTATGGGCTTGGCTTGCCCGTGGATAAACTGTTGCAGGAAGCATTTTGATTGGTTATGAAGCACGATACTGTTTTGGGGGCGTGGCTTGTCTGTGGATATGGAGTACAATACTGCTGTAGGAAGCATTTTGATTGGTTATGAAGCACGATACTGTTGTTGAGGGACGCATTTTCATTGGCTATGGAGCACGATACTGTTGAAGGAAGCGTTTTCATTGGCTATGGAGTACGATACTGCTGTTTGAAATGTGATCCGTTTCAGACGCCATATTGATCTTAGCTGTAAGCTTTAGGCGACCATCTTGAAATTTTTGGAACTTTAAACTTTTTGAGATTGCGGTTTTTGATAGTCATTTTGAATATTTGAATTAACGGAAATTACTTTGGTGGACTCTTCCTCATGTAATTTTTTTTCTCCCTATATAATTTATATGAGAAAAGATCTGCCATCCATGGGAATTGATCACCAGACCTCTCGGTTGCGAGTCCAGCACCTTATCCATTGTGCCATTGTGGCATGATAGAAGGTTTGTCAGAAGTCTTTCCTATGCAGTAAGCGGGATTCTCTATAGTCTCTGGCCTATATGCACTGTCCAAGTGTGGAAAAATGCAAATGCAATATGAGACCTTTTCGCGCGCTCGAGACCATATGGGAGAGACTATTTGTATAAGCCTTTGCGCGACAATTTGATTCCTTCAGATGAATGAAGCAACATGGAAAAAATGTCTTGCAGTGCGCAAGATAATTGTCAAATTGAGTCGAATTTCGCAATATTCACTAATTTTACTGGCGATAAGAACTATCAATAATTTTCATTGGTTATTGAACAGCATGATGTTGATGCCGTCATGCAATTTAAACCATTTTCATTGGATATTGATCAATAGATATTGAAACGTCATTGAGTTGAGATTTGCATGTAAACAGCTTTTTTTAGAAGCATGCAACTTTTGAGCTTGCGTATTGTTTGCAATATTTGTCTTTTTTATTTAAATTGTAACATAAATTACCGAAAAATATCATACTTTTTCACTTACATGATTGTACCTCACATTATTCACATCTCTTGATGATATGATCAAACGATCTTTATGCAATTTGTCTAAAAAAATATTTTTTCGTTCAGTGATTTCAGATAAGAAGTGATAAATTTCGTGAAATATATTGAATTTCTGCTTATTGCAGATGGTGACTGTCATGAAATTTCAAGAATCTGGGTTTCAGATCCCCAATTTTCAAATAAACAAACTGATGATCAAAGATGTTGCAATGCATTTCTATACAATTGTGGGATTATTCGAAATATGATCTCTTGTAGCATGCATAAAATAAAAGAATTAAAAGATGAATGAAAAAAATGTCAATGAGCGCAAAATTTCATGTCTTGTCTATGAATCATTTAACTCTCTTGATCGCAAGTGGGAAAATATGGAAAAGTGTTAGATTTCTCATAACTTTGTATTACAATGTTCTTTTTCTCTGACATTAGAGAATTTTTACAACATTACAGAACAAAATTATTCAAAGTGAATTATTGATTTGTGTTTTCTCTTATTATAATTTAACAAAATGAAAAATATCTTTAAATATATGTACAATATTTACCTAAGAATTTGGTTATGTGGAGAAATGGCAGCAGAGTGAAATAAAATAGGAACCGACTTTTCATACAAAATTGATTTTTATGAATGAAATGTCGTATAGACTTCTATAATTCGGTACCTGGGATGCTGAATTAACTTATACATTTTTTATTGATGACTCATTATCAAATTTATGTATATTTCTGTGGCACATATCACAAAATAGAAGATGAAATCCTCTTTCTTTAGTAGAAGATCAATTATTTTAAGATGACTCTCAGTAGAATAGGCATAAAAAAATAAAATTCAAGCGATACTCACTAAAATAAAGTCAAACATTTGCGTTCTTACACTGATAAAAGAAATTTAGCTTTGCACTCACTAGCACTTCATCACTGAATACTATTAATTTTAGTTCTTGACCCTAAAGCTTCATCCTCCCCCTGAATAAATGTTAACAAAATTTAATTTATTACATTGAAAAACAATTTAAAAAAAGTAACTTTACTTGTTATTTAGAAAAATGTACTACTTACCCCTCACATCCTACTTCTACACTTTTTTCTAGGATGTGAACATGACATGTCCGAACATGTTTCTACGGATATGAAACAAATATTTTGCACACGTCTGCATAATTTTCTCGGAAAATTTCGTTAGTACGATCAAAAGATCCTAAATTATTTTAGAGGAATTTTAGCAATTAGAAGAAAAAACTTTTATTTGTATGTCAGATTTAATGGTGAGTGGAGGTTAAATTCTCAGTGAAAAGTAATAAGTCGCAAAAAAAGTTGTCTGAAAATATGAAAACCCAAGAAAGATCACATCAAGTTCCAAGTATAATAAAGGAAAAGCAGCGGTTCAACAAATATAATCCTGATCCTTCTGAAGAACTTCGCAAGGAAGAGGAAAAATATGCAAAAAATCGATATCAAAATACAACTCCTGAACTACTGAATGCATACACCTACTTTCTAAATCGAACATCTACATTGTTTATCACGATCGGGTTTTCTCCAGAGAATTTTTCACCAGTTGCTAAAATATGTGCCGTAAGCTACTGGGATGGAATTGACGCTGTAGAATTCACCCAAAATACATGGACAACGTTCTGTGCCAATGAACAAACTTTAAGGAAATTATTGGGAGAGGATGCTGGAAAGGATGATGCTAATATGGAACTTGAGCTGCTGAATATTCAACTTGAAAACTGCATGAACATTAGTAGTTACTATGCCGTGGAAAATTCCGAACTACTTATTCTCAGTCAAAATGATGGAAATGATCGTCTATCCCTAAATATTTCAGAATTTGACAAATTAATGTTACTTTCTAAATTTATAAATGCAACTTTGATTTACAATACTTCTGTACAGTGGTATGTACAGGAATATTTTGAGAGATACAGCAATGCTTGTAAATCTTTAGGTGTGCAAAGATTGGAAAATTCTAATTTTTCAAACAGCAATACTTTTGATCCACCAGTCAATTATTTTCGCCTGTTTCATGAAATTCCTTTTGTAGCAAGTAAATCAAATATTTCTTAAAATGTAACATGTGTATAAAAATCAAATGATGTCAAATATAAAGATGAGAAAACGTAAATGTAAATTGTTTTAATCTTGTATATTTGCAATCTGAATCCTCTTAAGATAAGAAGAATGAAGAAAAAAATGAAACTTCAATTGCACAGGGTTATGCATTATGCCAATATTTATCTATACCAACATTCCCTTTTCATCTCAACATATTTGCTATGTGAGCAAGATTAAAGTCAATGAAATAAAATTATTTGTGAGAATTTTGTCTTGTTGTGAAAAGAAATTGTTTTACAATCAATTATTTCAACATCACACAATGTTTCATCTGTGCATCAAGAAACACACAACATCTTTCATTGATGCATGATGAAAAAAATCAATATGAAAATGCAGTGAAAAATTTTACCAACATAAAAAAAAATCTGCAGAGAGATATCATATTTTTTATCATCTTGCATTTTTTCTGCATCAGAATATTTTCTTCACGTGAAAAAAAATCTTCAAAGTGGCGTCTGACATTTTTTCTCAACGTAATCTGATTTTTTCTTTGCAGCATTAGCAGGATTGTTTTAATTACATTTTATAGCACAATCAAAAATGATTGTATCGAACTTCTTTGACAAAATCTACTCGATTGCATGCAACTACTTTTAACCAATTCACATGATTCCTCATGTTGATGGCAACATAAAAACAAAAAAAATAATGATACTTTGATCAGATGCGAAAGAAAACTCATTTCATTGTTTTACAATCAATTTTATTTATAACTTAGTCGGTTGTAGTTTTTCATTACACAAAAAAAAAATCTTGACTTCATTTTTTGTTTTCTTCACGAGAAATATATTCTTGTAGTCTCAACGTATGGCTCTCGACATATAGGGCAATGTCTTGTTTTTGAAGCACATCCTTGACAAGCAGCAACGTGTCCACAAGGTAGGAAAGCGGTATCGTATTCATTGTTGTAGCATATTTTGCAGATTTTATGTGATTGCTGTACAATATCGTACTCTGCTTCTACATTATCACAATCCAAAATTTGATCGCCAAAGAATATCTCGAACAAATTATCAATTGTATTTTCATCATTAGTGTTAAAGAATTGTACCATCAATTGTTTTTTCTCCAAAATAGTCATGCTTTTTCCATTTTTCATTTTTCTTGAAATTTTTTCCACTACACCGCGACGTAAAATCTCATTTTTGTTTTCATAAAGTAGGTCGATCATTTGTGCAATTGTCTTTTTATGTAAAATAAATTGCACCAAATCAGACTCTGATTTTTCTTTTGCCAAAGCTTCTGCTAATTGTCTCAAGCTGTGCGTACTCATTGCGATATAGATTTTTTCTGAGTGATTTTTTAAGATACACCATGTTAAATAATTGTGAAAAATGTTTGTAATGAACAATTTTCAACGAAAGAAAGAAAGGGGAGAGGGATTTTTGGGTTAAAAACGCTCTAAATTTATACTTTTAACTTTTTATTGCAAATGATATAGAAAATTATACATCACTACTAGAATTTTCAGATGAATATACATGATCTGAAGCAGGTTTCCTAGAATAATATAACGTTTGTTCCTCAAAATCAGATAAAAAATCTTCCGCAGGTACCTGATCTCCTTCTGAATCAGTCACATATTCTACAAGGTAAAGATTTTTCTCCTGTTTTTCAAAGTATTTTTCTGTGAGCTTATCTTTTCTTTTACACATGAGTTGATCTTCAACTTCTTTGTTAGACTCCTCTACCTCACTCCTTTGAATTTTGTGTAACTTCTCAGAAGCTATGTCACGTTCCATTTTATTTAAAATTTCTTCTATCCAAGATGGCGGGTCATCGGAATGTGGTCTTTTTCGTGTAAATCTTTCCAAAATTTTCTCAGCTTCTTCTTTCGTAGGATTATGATTTATCAAAAACTGCAAAACAGTTTACGTCAAATACAATTTTTATGAATTGCTTTATTCAAAAATATGGAACTCACCATGTTATTGTGTATGCGATATGTGTATTCTCCGTGAATTAGGTTGGCCTATCTTTCGTAAAACAAACTTATTGGTTTGACTGTCGATTATAGAATAACAACAATTTTACACACTTGGTTGAAATATCCAGTTCAAGTTATGCATCACTTAAAAAATTATCCAATATTGCGAAATTTAAATATTATTTTTCACACGTGCAATGAAAAATGTCTCATAAAAGTTTCAAAATTGTACGATATTTTACTGGAAAAACACCATACGTGATAAAAAGATGAAATTTGAGATTTTCCTTCTTTGTATGCACTAGGACATGTTTCGAACAAGACTTGATGACCCTAGTAAAATACACTTACACGATCGCAACTTTTCTTGGAAAAGTCCATTCCCAGTTGAAATATGATCCTCTGCACACGTGCAATTAGGAATTTTTTAATAAAAATACTAAATTCCGGAATGATTTTCTGGAAAAGCATCATTTGCAACAAAAAAAATGAAATTGGAGATTTTCCTTTTGCATGGATATGTTTCAAACCTCTCCTGTAGAATCCACGAAAATCGTTTTTTTTAGCGCACATATTCTTGATTTATGAGTGTCAAAAACGTGTAGATCCAAAATTTGGGCCCGACCTGAGGAGGTCGCATTTCGCATTTCATCTCGGACAAAATGCACATACACCAATTGTACTGGGCACCCACCCCACCTCCCACACCTCTAT
>NW_026604837.1:0-6780 GCF_024763615.1 Phlebotomus papatasi
CTTCTGGCGGAATGATTATTTCCTTGGTATCGGTCGACCAGCTTGGAACATTTCCCGTAATCTTTGGCAAAATGTAGCAATCAAACGTGAAAGATGCATTCGAGACTCGGGAAGAAATGGTAGCCATGACACGATGTCTGACTTTGGACTGGTTATTTCCAACGCCAATTATGGAAATGTCGGATGGAATCTTCTGGAGTTTTAATTTCTGATACAAATTGGTTGTCATGAGGCAAACTTGCGCACCACTATCTAACATCATGCGACAAGGAAATCTCTCGCGGTCCGCCGAAAGGATGTCTACCGTTGCTGTTGCCAAAAATACTCTAGGATTGATTGCGGTTTGATTTGAACAACAGGTGGTAGCAGCTGGAGGGGCTGGACGTGGAGGATCCTGGTTTGATGTAGAAGGAACGGCAGCATCGGTTGGTGCTGGATTTGGAGGCGAATTGGTGGCAAACTTCTCATGAAGCAAAATGTTATGTCGACCTTGGCATTTGCGACATTTATGGTAGGTGCAATATATAGTGAGATGATTAGACCCAATGCAATTCCTACAGAGGCTTAGCCTCTTCACTATATCAAATCTTTCAGTGGCAGATAGTGATAGAAACTTCGGGCATTGGTAGAGGGGGTGAGACCCGTTTTGGCAGCATCGACACTGACTCAGAGGAAAGGGGGCTCATTTCTCATCCATCCACTCATCCACATTCAGGTGAGTCAAGTCACTTTACAATCGGTGTTGCAACGGACTTGCAATCAGCAAAATTAAATCTCTTAAGGATCTTCCTTGTATGACCAGATTGTAGGATTTTAATTTCACTCTCATCCTCTTTAATCTCAAGACCCAAGAAAAAATCAGCTGCTTTTGATTTTACTTTAAACTGGACTTTCAACTCATTCAGAAAACACTCAAGATCGCCTTTATCAGAAGCGGCCACCAACCCGTCATCAACATATAGAATAAGAATTAATTTCTTACCTCGATTTTGGCGAATGAACATACACGGATCTGCTTTACTGACTTGGAAACCCTTGTCTCTGAGAAATTTTCCAAATTTCTCGTTCCAGCATCGTGGAGCTTGTTTCTGGCCATACAAGCTCTTCTTCAGTTTGCACACCTTATCCGACCCATCGTTGTAGCCATCAGGCCGGTGCATGTAAATGTCCTCTTTTAGTTCACCATAGAGGAATGCGGTGGATACGTCAAACTGTTCTAGATGGAGATTCTCCTTTGCTGCGATGCTAATCAGAGCACGAATAGTACTCAACTTTGCCACTGGACTAAATGTCTCATTGTAGTCCAGCCCTTGCTTTTGGTTGAATCCCTTTACTACCAGGCGAGCTTTGTAACGTTCAATCGTTCCATCAGGATTTCTCTTAATCTTGAACACCCACTTGCAAGGTAGCGGCTTCTTTCCTTTGGGTAGCGAGGTCAATTCCCAAGTCCCATTCTCCTTCAGTGACTGCAACTCACTCTTCATGGCTGTTTCCCAGTTACGGTGATCATCACAACGAACTGCTTCTTGATAAGTTTCTGGAACTTCTTGTGGACTAATGAAATTGTCCAGAGATGACATAGTCCTCGAGATGACGTGGTGGTTTCAAAGACGAACGATCACGCAGCACTCGTGATGAATGATTCCCTGCAATTTCCTCTGAACTTGAGTCCAGTCCTGTTTTGTAATCATCATCAGACTCAGGAACTACCGTATCCTCTGAATCGTCATCATCACTGCTCTCATTTGAAACACAATCTTCATCGTCGTCATCGTTCACGTCAGGAGAATCATCAAAGAAAGGAATTTGCACTTTTTCATTCTCACACCCTCGCACTTTTTCATCAAAGATGACATCTCGAGACAAATAGACTGTCCTATCTTCTGGGATGTACACTCTGTACCTCTCATCATGATTGTACCCAATCAGATACCCCTTCTTTGCCTTTTTGTCCATTTTCTTCCTTTTCTGAATGGGTATGTGTGCATAACATGTGGAACCAATGATCTTCAAATGTTTTATCCGGGGCTTCTCATTCCACCAAAGCTCATGTGGACTTACACCTTTCACAGAGGACTTGCCTGTCCTGTTCAGAATATAGACCGCTGTCGTCACTAATTCTGCCCAAATTGCCGCCGGAAACTCAATCTCACTCGAATATTTGAAGGTTCTCGCCATCTCCACAATTGTTCTATTCTCTCTCTCACTTCCGCCATTTTGCTCAGGAGTGTATGGAGCAGTCAATCTTTGCACAATACCATTCTTGTTGAGGACAGCACGAACTTCAGAATTATCAAATTCCCCTCCATTATCGCTCAAGAATTCCTGAATCGTGTGATTTTGTTGCTTTGCTTGAGCAATAAAGATTTCCATGACATCTTTCACCTCGGATTTTCGTGCAACAACAAAGGCAAATCTGTATTTGGTATAGCAATCTCTGAACACAACCAAATACCGCTTCTTAGATAAAGACTCTTCGAAAGGTCCACACACATCAGCTGAAATTAGCTGGCCAGGCCTTGTGGCTTTCTTTCGGGTACCAAAGGCAATCTGTGTGCTTTTCCGTACACACATGGCTCACACAAGCCCATCTCTTGATTTGAATGCACCTTAATACCATAAGAATTCAAAACATCTCTCACCTGGTTTTTGTCTTGATGACCGAATCTCTCATGATAAAGCTGCAATGTCGACTCACCATCTAGAGCCACATAGACCTCTGCTTCCTTCTTCGGAATCAACGGCTGGAAATCTGCCTTGTAGAGAGATCCACCGTGCTCCCGGAATCCTCGAACAGCCACGGAATTCTGGATTTTCAACCAACATTTGGTTCCTGTAGACTCAAACTTGCTTTCCCTGTTTCTGTCTTGAGCTGCCAAAACAGAAAAGAGATTTCGAGAGATGTCAGGGACATACCACACTTTTTCCAATCGATAAACCCTCTGATTTGACTCGATTTGTATTGTTCCTTCACCAACTGCTTTGAGACTCTCTTTCCCTGCTGCTTTGGTCGAGCGATCGTCATCAAACGTTTTGAAGTCAGTGAAAAACTGCGCCGTATTTGTGACATGTGTCGTTGCCCCATTGTCGATATACCAATCAACAGGATTCATCTCTGCAACGTTGATTTCATTGCTGATTATCATCAGAGATTCACTCTCACCTGATCTTGATTGAGAATCCTTGGCAATTTTCTTCTTGCAATCCCGAGCCCAATACCCCTTCTTCTTGCAGTAATTGCAAACGTCATTTTTCCTGGGGCCTTTTGCTTTCACGTCCTTTTTCGACTGCTTGTCTACCGCTAAGGCGTCATTTTCCAGTATCTCATGACCCTCATCCCTCCGTGAGCTTCTCTCAAACATCAGCAATTGAGTTGTAAACTCATCGATGGTTTTCTCTTCATTTTTCGTCAACATCAGCCAACTTGATTGAAAAGAATCGAAGGAATTCGGCAGAATATTTAAAACTTTACACACAAGCATCAAATCTGGCAATCTGTGCTCTTTCCTCAACTCAAGCCCATTATTCAGCTCATTGAACAGAGTTTTGAGCTTTGCAACATTTGAGGAAACATATTTCCCTGATTGCCAAGTGAAAGCAAAGAAATCTTTGCAGATTTTGAAGAGCTGGTCCTTGGATTTTGGCTCAAACAGATTCCTCAATGCAGCCCAAATGTCACACGCAGTGTTATTTTCCATCACTTTCTGATAAACATCATCAGTCAAAGCACTTGTGATCACTGACTTTGCAAAACTATTTGCCTTCCGATTGAAGCTAAGCTTCTCCTCATATTTCTTGATTTCTGCCTCTGTAGCCTCTTCCCCAGGCGCTTCCGGAGACTCCAGCTTCCCCTCAATGGCATCCAATGCTCCAGCATGGTAATCAAGAACATCACACATTTTTCTTCTCCAAATATGCCACTCTGCCTCACCGGACAATGGTTTAATGTTCTTCACCAACTCCATACTGAGTTCTTTTTCACAGAAAAGTCCCAAGAATCACTAAAACCACTTGACCCCACAACTTTGAGGTTATGTGTGCAACCATACTATTCAATGTCCGATTTTCACAATAATTCAAAGGTTTTTAATGAATCAATCGCTACACTGCAGCCTCTACTGGGCCCATAACCTATTGAGATTTGATTTAATCGAGTGGAGTGCGGATTGATCCAAGAAAAACACTTTAATTAACACTAAGAGAAGAAACGTGTATTTCACAAGGAGATAAAAACTTCAAGAGAGAATTCATATGTGACAGCATGTCAGTTCATATTTTAAAATAACTTAACATCATATTTTCAACACTGTTTGTGCTTAGCACATTTAATGCATTTATTTATGACCGATTTGACGTATGATCTGCCTTTCATTACCCAGTACTCCATACGTAACTTGTTTAGAGTGAGTTGTGCTCCTCCATGGAGCATTTGCATATGAGTTTCTCTGATGATCGTGTCCGTTGTATGGCACTTTGGTAAAATTATGGGATTCTTGGTGCTTCTGGGTAGGTGAGAGTTATGGATTCTTCCACCCACTTTCAATATTCCGTCTTCTAGAACTGGAGTTAAGTCCTTCAACTTGCTTTTTGATGGAATGGGTTTGGATTGTTCAAGAGCTTTAATTTCTTCGCTGTAATGCAATTCGTGGATGAGCTTAATGATCTTGTTTCTTGCTTCTGTCATTTCGATAGCACTTAATGGAGTTGTAAGTTTTTCTTTATTTTGAATCTTCCTCTGGCAATTCTGTATAAACCTTTTCCATATGGCTACTGATTTTACTAGATTTCGGAATGAAGAGCTCCTTTCCAGCCTGTTTTTTATCCAGTCAAGTTCTCCGGGTGTATCAGCAGGATCCGTTATGCTGTTTTCTATCTCAAATTTAGGATCGCTAAAGATTGATAGTGAGTACAGGCTACTATTCGCCTCCATCCGAGCCTTTTCGAACTCTTTCAAGTGTTCGTTTTCATTGTTGATTGGCCAATAATCCGGATCATGGCGAAGCCATCATGGGCCCCGCCACCACAGCTTACAATCCACTAGATCTGCTGCAGACAATCCCCTGGAAGCATGGTCAGCTGGATTGTCTTCTGATGCGACGTGCTTGCAGATGTTCTTTGATGTGTGTTGATGTATCTTGTTGACTCGGTTGGCTACATATGTTTGCCAGGTTGCCGGATCTTTGTCTATCCAAGCTAGAGTGATCTCACTATCACACCAAGCATACATCTGTGATATTTCCATATCTAGTGAGTTTGCAGTATGTTTTAGAAGTTTAGCTAGTAGAACAGCTCCACAGAGTTCCATTCGTGGAATGGTTATCTTTCCTTTGAGCGGTACTACTTTTGTCTTTGAAGCAAGCAGTGTTATATACGTTATATTCTCTTGAGTGACCCTCATGTAGACACATGCAGCGTATGCACGATCCGATGCATGGGAGAAGCCGTGAAGTTGTACTTGAGCTCTAGGTGCATATCCCGTCCATCGTGAAATGCGTATTTTTTTAATTGCAGATATGTCTTGACAGAAGTTCTTCCAAGATCTCAATAATGTATTGGAGGGTTTGCCATCCCATCCAATTTGCTCCTTCCATAATGATTGTATTATTAGCTTAGCTCTAAGTATTACGGGAGAGAGCCATCCCGTTGGATCGAAAATGGAGGCTATTTTTGATAAAATGCCTCTCTTTGTCCAATGTCCATCGAGACTGATTTGGATTGTGAATTGAAATTCATCTTTTGTTGGATTCCAATGTATTCCCAGAGGTTTGATTGTATCGTCTTCCTTGATTTCGATGACTCCCTTTTCTCGAGATTCTTCAGGAATGACTTGTAATAGCTGTTTGGAGTTGCTTGTCCACTTCCTGATGTTCATGCTTCCCAGAGCCATCAGTTTTGTTATTTGAGTATACAGTTCTCTCGCCTCATCTTCAGAGTGTGCCCCTGTGAGCATATCGTCGACATAAAAGTCTCATTGGAGAACTGCTGCTGCTTTTGGGAATTTATGACCTTCATCCATTGCCAATTGTTTCAAAACTCTAACCGACAGGAAGGTTGCTGGGCCAGTGCCGTATGTGACAGTGTTGAGCTGGTATTCCCGGATAGCTTCCCTTGGATTTTCTCTCCAAAGTATTCTATGGAAGTCTCGATCTTCTTCCTGAAGACTGATCTGCCTGAACATTTTTTCAATGTCTGCAGTGCAGACAATAAAATATTTTCTCCACATGGTTAAGATCTGTGTAAGATCTTGTTGTATTTTTGGTCCAGTGTGTAACATGTTGTTCAGGGAGATCCCTGATGAGCTTTTACATGAGGCGTCAAATACCACTCTGACCTTGGTTGTTGTACTATCCATCTTGAAGACAGCGTGGTGCGGAAGATAGTAAACTTTCTGCGGTGGCCCTAAGTAATCTGGAACCATCGTCATGTGTCCGAGTGACTCATATTCTTGCATGAATTTACTGTACTCAGACCTGAGTTCAGGGTTGGTGTTGAATTTTCTTTCCATAAATAGGTATCTGGCAATGGCTTGTCCTCTTGAGTTCCCAAGCTGCAACTCATTGTCTGATTTGAAAGGCAGTCTGACTTGGTAACGACCATCTGGGAGTCTACTATGAGTTTCTTTGAAGTGACTCTCACATTCTTGTTCTAGCTCCTGAGTTGTATCATTACCGACATCTATTTCCCAGAATTCTCTGAGTGTCTTGTCTATCTCAGCTAGTGAGACCATGCTGATCACTTCTGTTGTGGGTTTTTGCTTTTTGGCTTTTCCCACAATGATCC
>NW_026604838.1:0-6610 GCF_024763615.1 Phlebotomus papatasi
ACAGGAGCATCTTTAAGTATGTATAAAATATATTTGTTGTCCACCAGTCTCCTGATATTCTTCGAATTCTTTGTTCTTTTCTTGATCGGCATCTTCTGGATGTAGTAGTCTCTCAAAACTTAATAAATTTCCTAATTGTTCGGGAGAACAATAACATATAGAATAATTTCGGTCAAATATATCAGATCGATATCTTAGAACATCAGGTGTCTCTTGATTGAGATCGATGAATAAATAGCTAAATGGCTTTACTGTACATTCTTTATATATATTTAGAAGATCGTTTGGTTTGTCAGGATGAAGTTGACGAGCAAGTGGCAAAAACTGAGATTTGTCTCGGATATTTCGGAAAACTACTAAATATTTTGCATTCAAAGAAATAGTTCGAGCAAATCTGCTCTGGTAAAATATGTTCTGGCATATGAAAATAATAGAAATATTGCGATGGTGAGATTCTTTTATGAACATATCACATATACGTGGTTCATATTCCTTGTTAGTCATTAAATCATCAATGATTACTAACTTAGGAGAATCTTCTGATAGTCCCGGGCCAATAACTTCAGGTATTCCTTGGCACGTCCTTAAATTTGGAATTTTTGGAAGTCCTTTAATACTACCCGTTTCTGAATAACACCACAATATGAAATTAAATTCGGTTCCTGTCAATTCTGTTAAGTTTTCAAGTAAATTGTGTGCGAAAGTTGACTTCCCACATCCTGAAGGCCTGCTAGAATTATGGAAAACGGCACGGAGAATTTGATCAGCATCTTGAGATGTAGAACAAATATTTATTACCTAAATGAAATAATCTCTTCTATTTATAGAAAAAAATCTGCAGCGGAGCAAGGAAAACAGGGAAAAGAATTAAAATTAAGAATATCCTTCTGTGATATACAAAAGTTTATTTTATTTTAAAGTTATTATAATATATATATATATATATAACATACTTTCTTGATACATATACAATATATTATTTTTTATTTACACACATTTATACATTAATAATTCATATACATATGAAATACATAATTACGTACTTGCAATTTTTTAATTCATATAAAATATGAGTTCTATAGGCAACTAATACCCATATGGAAGAGTGTCATAATTTGTAACACATCGCCTTTTATTGAAGGTAAAACTTACTTTTTTTGAAGATGGCCTGAAGCCATTTTAAAGCGTTTTTCTCTTCTTATGCTATCATTATATTTAACTTCTACAGAATCTGAACCCTCTACTAGATCTTTAAGAGAGTTAAAATTGACTTTCTCTTCAGTGTGTCTGTTCATTGTTATTCCTTTAAAACTACTTTATAAGAATAATTTCTTGTATGAGGATTGAATATCTTGATGGCATAAGCTTTAGGCCCAGTCGACACGTATTCTTTAATGTAAGCCCCCTCACCATATGAAGTTAACTCATTTGTTAATTCACCTAAGAATGACCCTGTTTGTAAGGGATTTTTTTCTCCTTTTGGTACAACAAATATAACTGAATCGGTATCACAATACAGTGCATTTTGCCCCACTTTAGCAAGAACGTTGTATAACGCAATCCTAGCGTTGGTTGTGGTACAAATACCTACACCCAGATTTATATGCTTGGATTGTGACATACTGTCTGCTATAAATGACCATGTTATGAATACCTGATTTGGTCCACATAAGTATAAATTATGGATTTCTATTCCGGGGTTTGCTATCAATGCATTCATTTCTTCAGGTGTGTTGCAAATAGAAGTCTTTTTAAGATCTTCTCTCTGAATGAATTTCCCCCAGAGGCTGTTTAACATCAGTTTGGACAAACTGCGTAATCCTTTATTTACTGTGATGTTCTCCCCATTCAGTTGAACACCCTCTTTCTGCAAGTATTCTGCTAGGTATTGCTCTCTTGCTGAATCAGAATCGCAGTTATCGGGCCATCCACTAGCTTCTTGTTTTATTTTGAGAAAGTTATCTACATAGTCTGCAAATAAACCCCTCTCTCCTGTGTTACGGTTGTACTCAACTGTATGGTACGACCATAACTCAAAGGACTCTAGAATCTGATAACCATGATTAACTGCGAGTCTAATTTCGTCAAGTGACCAATGCCCTACCAGAGAGCGTTCCTCATCACTATGGGTACATGCATCATCGGTAGATTTAAGATTACAACACTTAGCGCAAAGAGGAAACAGCAATCTGTCATCACACCTGTAGGGGAGGCAGGGTAGATAGAGACCTCGAGGAGGCAAAATACGACATTTTGCAACTCCATCATGATTTAAAATATCATTGGATTTGCGAATTTTTTAATTACTGTCGGATGACCCGTGAAGTACTTAGTATATTTATTCGCCCAAGGATAAAGCGACGTAAAGTCATAATAGAAGATTTTATCGCCAGGACGTGTTTTATAATATAACTTAAACACTTCAGTGCGTCCTCCGTAGACAGCTGATCTTAAATCAAAAACATTCTCTGTCACTTCCCGATGATTTTTGAGAGAGTCGTGAACGTAAGGGTTTTCTTAAGATAATTATTAAATTCGCATTCCCATGTTATTAGTAATCTGTACCCTTTTTCCTTAATTTTCCTTGTCCTGTTCCTCGTATTTTCATAACGCTTTTGCAAAGTGTCCAAGGGGTCTTTTGAACAATTGTGCTCACGCTGTAACAGACATGTATGTCCGTGATAAAAACAACCGAAGAATTCTAAAACAGTATTGGATTGCTCATCAAAACCATCGACAATAATATTTGTATTTTTCAATTTGTATTCGGTTTTTAAATTTGGAAAAAATTTTTCTTTCATTAGAATTATCCACTTTAGGCCCTATTTTACTCTGGTAATGGTTATATCGCGAATTGTAATTATTTTTAGGAGTTATAGCCAAAGTGTTTTCTTCAAAAAATTTCGTCTAAATACCTTCATCACAGCATCTGCTAGTGTGATGGCTTGAATGAAAGGGTTTATCCCTGTTGTTTCCAAAAATTGATTCATAAAAACTAAACAACCTGCGCGGAGTATATGTATATCTTGTCGACAATAGTTGATGAGCTCCCGTCTATTGTTGAAAATTAGATGCTTAACGCTATCATACCATTCAACAAATTTTGAATATTTTTCTGAAGACATAGAGTCAATCGGATAATATTCAATTGCCGGGTAAGTTCCAATATATTTTTCGTTCTCGGGTGTATTAAATTTGTACGGATATTCACCCTTACTGCAATTTTTAAGACCAAAACTCGCGGAAAATTTTGATAAGGCCATGGGAATGAACGATATCGAATCAATAAATGTCACGTTATTCACCGTAATGCACAATATTTTTCGGCCAGCCATAATTGGCTCAATCTTAAAGTTTCTTTTACACAGTTCTTCGAGAATAAATTGTGCATCATACCCCTTAGCATTGTGGGCTATAGCGATAACGGGCCATTTACGATATTGAGTTACATAATCCACAAATTTCGCAACACAGTTAGTTGAATCATTTTCAAAAATGTTTTCAAACGGCTTGCAGTTAGGGCAGTCTGATGGCAAAGACGAGGAAGAGGAGCATTGATGGCAAACTATATTTGTTACGCAAAGGTTAGGAACGTGCGTATTAAACCCATTCCCTCTATCGAGAAATTGTGACTCAAAGTCATAAAAAACAATGCTGTAACGTTTAGAAGGCTTGCTCTTGAACTTTTGTACATAGCAGTAGTGAGGCATTTCTACATCTTTGTTACAATTAAAGCATTTGGTGGTGTTACATTTGTGGCCATTCTCAACTTTAAAAAAAGTGTCACATGTACCACATATTTTTATCATGTCACACACTCCCAAAGCTTTATGAGAATTATAACAAGAAATCCCCCTAAATTCTCTGTTACAGTCTGAACATTTCTCAACTGAATTAACAAATGGGCAAGGGGGTGACTGTTGACAATACTGACACTTCTCTAGACATTTGTGACCATGATTATATAATTCGTCACAAACATCACATTGATGATAGTACGTGAAAAACGCTTTAATATTCGATATGCAGAAGAAATGCTTTGCTTGCTCATTGTAAAATATATTGATATTGTTAGAAAAATTTTTCTGGGTCTTAAGTGATTTGTATCTAATGCTTCCACAATCTTTAAAATTATCATAAATCGTGACCCTGTAATCTTTAAATTTTTGAACGAATTTATGGGCAAATGCTATATCATAGGTCCCTGATGATGAAGGCGATGTTGTTACTTGACTTACAATTTTTTCAGCTTCTTTTTGTAGTATCAATGTAGACCTACGCAATTTTCGTAACTCTTTTCTCCGGCCTTGAGTATCCTTGATCAGCAGCACCTGTCCAAACAATAAAGCAACTGGTAAACAGTTTTTTTCAACTGCAGGATCAATGACAGACCTCCTTTTATACCTAATAAGAATAAAAATAGTATTAGAAAATGAACATATTAAAAATATTTACAAAATTTTACTTTCTCACGTCCTTCAGCATTGTCATATGGCTGACTTTATTCCTGCCACTTCCTGCTGTTCCATGCACAATGTTGGCGGTAATGTTCATTTGTTCAGCGATTGAGAAGGACGAATTGCTCTGGTTTATTTTTTCAAGTCTGCCCAACAAGAGCGATGGTGTTAAAGCAATTACAGGTGTAAGACAAATATAGAGAGGTTTAACTTCTGGCTTTTCGGTGACAGTTAATTCAAGAACAGCTTTATCCCCATATTCAGCTTCAGAAGATATGAACATCTATGATTTCTTGAAATGCGTCAGACAACCAATTGAAACCTGGCCCATGATCTTTAGGTCTGTTAATTTTAAAGTCGATCCCCAATTGAGTTAATTTAAAATATGATTGAATGATTTTTCCTTTCCCAGGATTGTAACCATTTGAGGCTCTTCGAATTCACGTATCTCATCATCTTCATCATCACTGCTATCCATCTTGTCTGAATTGTCATCATAATTTGAAAACTGTCCACTGAAATTTTCTTCATCATTCTCTTTTCCAGAATTGTTGTCAGGATTATCATCTAAATTTTTATTTTCTACACCAGATGCATCCGTGCTATTCTCAGCGTCTTGTTGAAGTTCTTCCTCAGAGTGAATACGTCGCAAATTTCGCTTGGAATTATCTAGCAGGATGAAAATAATTTTATTTTTGATTTAAGGAATTCAAGAAATAAACTTTGTTTTAAAAACTCACTCTTTTTACGCATTTCTAGACTAATAGCAATATTGTCATCAGAATCACTGCTCTCTTTAGAAGCAGTGGCCTCATTGTCCCCAAAACCATATTGGTGTACATCTTCAAGTTGATGACGTTGCAATCCTGGTTTAGAATTTCCTATGTTAATGTTAGAATATATATAAAAATCCTATTACAGTATATGGATTCATTTAAGAAACTTTTAACTCACCACTTTTGCTCCACAACATTTTAATTATGCGATGAGAGAGAAAAATATCATCCGTCACATCCAATAACTTTGCAGTAAAACGATTTCTCTCATCATCCGTAAGGGTGCATCCTTTTGCTAACAGCCCCTCAATATTTTTCAAAATATCGGGGTAACAAAAATTTAGACGTGGTTCATTAAGAAGAGTAAAGTAACTCAGAGAGGCTTTTCTTCTCAAACAAAAACTTCTCAAGAACACCAGCCATGATTTTCACTCAAAAAATACTTGTTGACTCCAGTAGATAAAGAAAACAAACTGTGAAGTGAAATTTTATTATGTGTTTATTGAGCAAATCAAAGCCATACATAGGCATATATAAAATCGACTAATATAAAAAATTGCTTATAAGTACATATTTTCTGAACAAATCAATAATTGAAATATTATGCGCGTATACATAATTGCATTTTTCGACCATCTATCTATACATGTCATTCATTTTTGTATACATTATTGGTATTTCATGAAACAATCTGAAGAAATTGATTGGAGGCCTTGCTTCTACAGGTGCAATGTACAATGATGAATCTAATTTTTTCTACTCCAAGATCTCTACAGGTGGTCCAATATCTTTCACAATATTCTTGTACAAAATATTGAACAGAGTTGTTATACAAATTTGTTACATTTATAAAATCACTTATATTCATTAAATTAAAAAATTCTGATTTGTTTAAAACAAGTGATTCAAAGCCTTGTGTTAATAACAAACACACATCGTTATTGTATGTTATAAAATCCATATTCAAATTATTTGTTGAATTTTTTCGGTTAAAAAGAATGTTGATGTTTCCTTTTTCGACGGTGGCCACTTTTTCAAATCGTTGTTCAATTAATTCTTTACTTGCGCGAAAGAGTTCCCATCCTTTTGATCCATGACAATGCCATCTGGAGCAGTTAAAAGATTTTGAGATAAAATCTTTACAATTGGCGAATAATCCAATGTAGAAAATCCAACAACAACATAGGTTGAAAAATTTTCGTTCAAGAAATATGTATATCCATTAAGGACTTTCACATTTTTATTTCCAGAGATGTAAGGAGCTGTGGGTACGATGTTATCCTTTTGTGAGTCTTTCTGTGTTTCAGATGAATTTTTCTCGTGGCCTCCCTGGCTTATTGATTTATGATTTAATTCCCTTTGCTTTTTAGCAGCCTT
>NW_026604839.1:0-108773 GCF_024763615.1 Phlebotomus papatasi
ATACATGAGTGAATTTCATTTACATTTAGTAGTTGTAAAGTGCACTAAACTACTCCTGTATTGGATTTCAAAGCTTCCGGCCCAATTCAGAAGCATTACATTATTGTATTGTGAATTAAAGGGATGTACGTACATCAACACATAAAATGGGTTTATGTTATTATTTTATTATTATTGCTATCGCGAATAGGTCTATTATTATGTATAGAATACCACTTTTTCTAACAGAATGTTTTTAATTAAATACATTTAGTACAACGCGTCCTATATTCCTATCGTGTTACAAATGATTTTACGATGAATCAATAGCTGTAATGTTGTTTTTACAATAGTAATAACAATTGTTACGAGCTATACAGAATCATGTAAGTATATTCCTGTTCTAATATTATGGTATGAAGAATAAAGTTATAGGGGTATGTTTAAATTCGCATTGAACTGCATGAATCTGCCCCATTTTTCTCTAATTTATTATTTTTTATAAGGAATAAAACACTGGTAAAAATGTGATCCTTTGCAAAGGATGGATCGCATTAACATGTTCTGTTATGATAAATTTGCGTGCATTCAATAATTGAAATTTGTTGCATCCTTTACAAAAGAATCAAATTTGAATCAATTTAGGGTAAATTAAGCTAATTCAAAACCTGCTCCAAATGGAAATTTTTCGCTATTCCAAATGGAAACGTCATTGTTTTAATGATAAATACAGTATTAAATTATTATATTTATATATTTTCTATACCACAGTTTCATTATTTAGTTCATTTTGCTCCAAATAAAGCGAAAATCCATGCATCTTCACAAATTTTAATTTGTTAATTTCTCAGAAAAATTAAAAGTGTACCTTCTAACTATCGATTTTTTCATCGATCGACCATGTTTTCCAATGAAAAACACAACGAGATGACTGTTGTTTATTCATTTTGTTTAACATTTAATGTCATATTTCTGGCTAATTTTAGTTAAATTAAGTGCTAATCTTTATTGTTAACGGTACGTATTTCAAATGAAATAATTACTTATTTCGAGAACAAAAAGGGTTTTTCTAAAGTGTCTGTTAATGTTTCAATAGGAAATCCCGGAAATATGATTTTTTTGGAGAGATTTTCCTATTGTTTTATGTGGAAAAGGAGAAAAGATCAGGAATAAGAACAAATCCTGCACTCAGGAGCAACTCAACAGGGTTTTGGAAGCCTTTCGTCGCGGTTTCACTTACACTGTTTGTCTCCAATTAGAAACTTTCCCTTGTCCCCATTTGGATTAATTAGTTTCCAATAGTAGCATTTTACGCTCGCTTATTTTTCTTGTATTTAAGAAGTTTTCAAATTATATCTAAAGAATTTTCACTAAACAGTAACATTCTAGAAGAGTCAAGGAGAAAATTTATGTAATTCTCTTTAGAAAAAATATGAACTTAATGTGTTGAATCTTCTGTAAAAGTTAAAGCGTCTGGAAATGGTTTTGAATTAGGACATTTACCCTAATCCTTTTATTTCTACAAGTGAATTTTTAAAAGGTTAATTCAAATAACCTAGATACCACTTAAATCTGAGATTAAAAAAAAAGATTTTAGATTCTTGCAAAATATTAAAAACCAATTAATAGTATTCAATATTGAGTTGAAGATTTACAATGCTTTCATTTATCACAAGTGCATTTGCAAATTATCAAAATTTTGAGGTTTGTGAGGTCTTAATGAAGTATGACATATTCACTTCCGTTTACATCTTATGCCCTGTTGTGTTTTAAGATTAAAGTTTAAAGAAAGTTATCAGTTTAAAATTAAAGATGTCTATGTCTATAAATAGAAGAACACAATTAGTTCTTAAAAGCAGATTTACCAATTAAAATTTTCAATAATTTAACTGAGAATTTATTGACTTGTTTGTAAATTAAATAAAGCTTCGAACATTATCAATAAATATAATTTATTTATCTTCTCTAATATGCAATCAAAAATTTTCAATTGCAAAATAACTATATTTGTGGAAACCTGTGTTTGCGTTAGGAGTTTAATTTAGGTAGAGAATTGAGTTCTTGATGGAACTCAATGCCTCTAATAAATTGGATTGGGTAAATAAGGATTGAGAGCTTTCAAATTGCAAAACAGGAATATACATCATGTGCACAATCTATGCATTTGGAAAATTTATTTTCTCTAAAGGGAGAAAAGATGGTGATATGAAGAGTCTGGCTAAGGAAAATCAAGAACATCCTCGCCCATCATATTCTCTGTAGGAGTTTTTTTTCACAAAAATGATGTAGAAACTTGATTGATGATCATGACAGCTTTAATCGAGCTTCTCACCCTGACGTACTTTGTCTTTGAAAATTTCTCTCTTTTTTTGTGTAGAAGACATAATAAGAGCATGTACCATCAACTGGTTGGTCAATTTTCTTTAAACACTAATATATTTAATAATGATTGTGCATGATGTCGACAAGAATAATGTAAAAATTGATTGAAATTGTGGTTATTTGCATTGTGTTTTTGGACATCGTATATGAAAATCTCTCAATAAACAATTTCTAAATATTAATTTTAAAGAGAGGAAGTAGTTTATTTATGGAAACGAACAAAAGTGGATCTCACACCACTGTCCTTCCTGGCGGCAGCACTCCTAAAACTTTGCTAGTCATTATTGAACAACTTTCTCGTTTGAAAGTTATTTTCAATCTAAATACTATCATGGACGAGGCTTTCCAACACAAGAGGGGACCTCATCTAACTGAGAATGATTTATTTTAGTCCCATGAACCAGCTTCATTTATTGATTGGGAATCTGTCTGTTTATAATACATATGGCACTTGACTTGATTCTATTTTTCACCAGGAAAATGTGGAATTTTTTTCTGTCCAACAACACATCTCTAGTACCCATTTCAATCCGCTTTGATCACTCAATCAACTCTGAAATACATAAATACTATGTTTATATAAATATAATAAGTGAGAAAAATCACGCGGGCTCCCTAAGAATTTCAACAACGCCACTTGAAGACTATTAGTGTTTCTTTTCCGTTCCCAAGTTTATATTTTTTTTTCTAGAGGGCTTATCGAAAGACCATAAAAATTGGTTTTAGCATTCTGAGAGCAAGGTCAGAAAAAAAGCTCAATCAGCTCAATACACTTAATTAAGCATGGTGTAATTAGTAAGAATCAGTGGCTAATAATTTCTAATCTCTTTTTTTCTACGTCGATTAAGCGATAAAAATAAACTGATTACACCTTTTCTATAAGAACACAATTAGAAATGAATTAGGGAGAAGTGAAAATATAACGTTTCAGAAAAGTTTTATTAATGGAAAACTAAGGTGGAAAATAAACAAACCTCAGAATGGGGTTGAAAGTGAGGATTTTATGAACTGAAACATAAAAGTGGCTAAGTTTATGCTATACAAGTCCATTCTTCTGTGTTTTGAATGGATAATGGAGTATAATGGAGTTTTCTGACTAATATTCACTTAATAAGATCCAAAATTATAGCTTGAGGAAAACTACTAGAATACTGCAGAATAAGAAATGAGCATTTTACGAATACACAAATAGGGTACAAGGGGTAATTTGAAATCATTTCTATATTAGATTTTTGAGTTTTCTTCACTGTCTTTGAAGAGGAAAATAAGAACTAGGGGAATGTTGGTAAGGTTCGCACAGAGTGAACCTTCAAACAACGCAAATTTTCTCTTTGTTTGCAAAGAGCTAGTGCGTCATTTCTTAGCCAAAAGATAGATAATTATTAAGGCCATGAAATGAGATGAGAAATGGTAAGTCAGCTCTTTGCAAACAAAGAGAAAATGCGCATCGTTTGAAGGTTCGCTCTGTGCGAAACATGCCTACATTCCCCTACAAAGAAAAGTACTCTTGATTGTAAGACTTGCACTTCTTCATGGTGTTTCTTTTTTCTTTGATCATCTTAAGCAATGAGAAAATCTCAAAATTCCAAATCAGGAATGACTCCGAATTACCCCATTAAACCCTAACTTTTAATTTACCACGCTAAATTCAAACCAGGTTGGCTTTAGTCCAATGAGTTTGTAGTACATTCTGTGTATTGCAATAAAAAATTCAGAGTGAATTTAAAAAATTTAGTTTATTTTTAAATTTTTCGAAAAGAAATACTTCAATTTACAAAAAAAGAAAACAAATTTTAGGCTTAGAGAAGACTGGGGCACCACCGAACACAGCGATTTTTAATCAGATATTAGGCTTAACGGCTTAAGAGGGTGAGATATCTATGAATTCATAGATACTACACTCAATCCCGGTATTATGCACATTTTCGGGACCGAAAAAAACGCGCGAAATGGCATTACGCATCGAGAAAAAATTGCATAACCGCAGGGGCTTTCCTTTGAATAAATCGGGCGTAGAACGAATTTCGCGCGGAGTAAAAGTAGTTCAAACAAAAAATTCAACTGTTTAGGGTAAGTGTGCCAAATTCCGGCCACCTTTTTTTGTTCCTCGAATTTCCATGCATTTTTAGATTTTACATACTCTAGAGATTATACAATGCAAAAGAATGACAAAAATGTAGCTTCGACAAACGAGATGACATGAAAAAGGCATTGGAAGAATTTCTGAAGGGCAATGAACTATGAGAATGAAGGTGGCCGAAATAGGGCAACAAGCTTTGTTCACATTTATATTCATTTTAAAATGTATTAAGAATGATTTTAAAGTAAATAAAGACGATAAACTGTCTACAAGGTTCTAAGCAATACTCTTTAAGTAGAAGGAATAAAAAATCAATTTCTATTAAAGATATTACATTTTAAACTTGAGACTTTGACGCTTGCATACAACTATGCCGAAATTTGGCACACTTACCCTAATAGATGCATTACAAACAGTACTTTTTAGGCAGAGTTCTTCAATAAATAGGTGGAATATTTAAAAAATTTACCCTAATAAAATAAATTAAAGTTTTATTCTGAAAAAGTAGGAAAATGTTTTCAAATTTCCCGCGTCGCAACATAGTATACATATTCTTGCGTATTTCAAAAATCAGTTCATAAATTGACTCCTAATGGTAGGCAAATTTGCATAATTGTATGTGCATAATTCCGTCAGGTGCATAATCCCGAAGAACTTAATGCCGGGACTGAGTGTATAGGGATGCTTGTCCACTGAAGAAATGATAGTTCATATTCTAAGTAGTTTACAAATAGAAATCATGATCGGTGATGCCCCAGTTTCCCTATGTTTTTCACTTGCTTTTGTTAGAAAAACGGTTCCAGGCGTTCCATGTAATGAAGTGATTACGAACTGACATAATTTTCATTCGAAATTTAATTGAATTTTTCTTTCGTCATATTGAACCATCTTTCAAAATCTTTAAATTGGATTAAAACGATTATGACCTGATTAACATAGAAAAAAGCATAATAAAGAAACTACAGAATATGCTCGAATCCTTAGAGTGTAACAAATAATTTTCAACAATTAATATTCTTTAGGATACGGAATTCTTCTATTAGCTTCAGACCTATAGCTTAGGACCTAAATACACTCAGGCTGATTCTCCAGAACATTTAGCCTGTAAAATTTGGCAGTAAATATTAATCCAAAACTGCCATACACTGAGCCTAAGAGCTTAGAAAAACCAATTAGATGTCTCTTCTCAGAGTAATAAAAAAATCTTTGGTTAAAAAATCTGGACAGGTTTTTTTATGTAAAATAATTTTCCTCAAATGGAATAAAATGAGTTTTATTTAACAAATAACACCTCACTTTTATGTAACGGATTCAATAATTTCACGCTTTTCTAATTGATAGCTCGTTATAAAATTGATGTCGAATCACGTGGGGTTCACCAAAAAATCGGAAAAGATATTCTCTTCCTTTTGTGGAAGAACATTTTTTATAGTGGCCCTCGCTAGTTGGAAATCTAAAAGGAGAGTTCAAGATGTACTTACTAAATGAAATCCTCAGACTCGAGCTTTTCACTGGTTATGGCAATTTACTTTTTCACTCCCTAGTACTGTATTTTATCACTAGGCACGCTTCACTCCAGTTCTTTGCCAAAAAGGTCACCCTGGCCCTAAGAACTGTTCACCAGTTTTTTTTTTACCCTCTTTAGAGCAAATAAAAAACACATGCAATGAGGAAACTCGATTACATTTCAATTTTTAAGATCGCTTTATTTTTTCTTAAAAAATATTCCAGCGCGTTCCCTCTCTGTAGTATTACTCCGAGAGTCTAGTTCCTTACTGCCAAATTTTACAGGCTAAATATTCTCGAGGATCAGCCTGAGTCTTTTTGGACTTTTAGCCATATGGCTTAACTCCTCTAATTTCTTATTAGGCAAGACTTTAAAGAAATGGTGGCTAGGATTACTGTATATTGAAATGTTGGTATGATCCACTCAATATCAAAAAAATATTAAAATTCTTTATTACATAAGGGGTCAAAATTCCGAAAAAACAAAATCCGGAACAGTTGAAACACGAAAAGCCAAAACCCTGAAAGCCAAAATCCAGAAAAATCAAAATTTTGAAGAGAAAAAAATCCCGAATAAGTCAAAATCTTGAAAGCTAAAATCCAGAACGAGTTGAGATCCCGAAAATCCAAAATCCCGAATAGTCCATGTCTTGAATAGTCAAAATCTGGAATGGTCCAGAATTCCGAAAAGCTAAAATCACAACCAGGTTAAAATTCTGAATCGTGAATGAGTCGAAAACTAAAAGTTGGCTGTGTTCAATGTCCGGAGTAGTGCCTTCCTGGCTAAATCCTGTGATTCCCTGGTGTTTCCTCATTAGGAGCGGAGGAACTAAAATACGACAATTTTCAGAGACAATGTTCATGATTTTCACCACTGAGGAAGGCGCGTTGTTAGCGTCGAAAGCTTTGGCAAATATCTACGTGTTTTTCTTGTCTTGAAAGGATAGACAACTCTGACGTAACCAGAGGAAGTTTTCATCTTCCTATTTCCAATACGAAAACTAAAAAAGCCAAGATCCTGAATAGGCCAAAATTCCAATTAACCAAAATCTCGGACGGGTCAAAATCCTGAAAAATCAAAATCCAGAATGGGCTAAAATAGGAAATCCCGAATTTGCCAAAATCCAGAATGATCAAAAAAAATCATGAAAGAGACGAAATTATACGTGTGTTACAATGTGTGAAATAATTTTCCAAAACACACAAAATTTCCCTTTGCCTCCAACAAGCGCGGGAGTAATCGAGTCGAACTCTTAAAAACCGGGATTTTGGCTTTCGGAATTTTGACCGGGACACACTTGGTTTAATATTACCATTCAAAATCACTTGGCTAAAGGGCGTGAAAAAAAAGCTCAATTAAACTACTCTATTATTCCTCACATGCCTAATAAAAAAAAATTGAATAAAAATTAGATTAGATTTAAGAGATATGTCAGAAATTTAAAGAAAAATAAAATATCTTCAAAAAATGAAAACTTATAAAGAAGAGTTATTAATTATTCCTAACAGATATCCAAGAATCGCTTATCTGCAAATTTCACTAAAATATGTCATGTGAATACACTTTACATTAAAGGATACGTTCTCTCATCTTGTCCCTCATTGAGTACGAACAATTAAATAAGAGTCTGTTGAAAATAATAGGAAGTTAAGCAATGTAACTTTTCCTAAAATAAATAAAATTTTTATTTTATGTTGGATGAGACATACAAATAACACGGTGCGACAAAATTTACCTTTTTGTGGGTGTCTTTGACGAGAGTGCCAAATCTTGTTAGAGGGTCATTTAACGACCTCAAATCTGCAATCCGTTTGTCCGGGTCACCTCTAGATTTTTTTGAAAAAGCATTTTTTGTTTTTTGCTGTTTTATAAAATTCAAAAATTCATATCTCCGGTTCTAATTATCCGGTGGTAGTCACATAAAGCTAAACTGACGCGTAATTTCATCCTCTATAACTCTTGTGAACATATCAAGCATCTACGATGAAAATGAAGTATATTTTTTAAAGTTTTTTTGAAAAAGGGCACCTAAAATGGTGCATTTTTCTGTGTTTTTTCCATCTTCTAGTAATTTTCCCACTTTAATAGAACATTTTATATGTCAAATAACTATGCCTAAAAGTTAGAGAATTTAATATTCTTTCATATCTTTTTGGTTTAAATTTTCTATCCTAATTCGTTTATTCACAATAATTTATTGAAAATAAAATGCATTATTATAAAAATAAAATCTCTTATTATATATAATTATTTGGTATCTTTGTCTAACCTACTGAAGAGCATTCTCTTTTGCACTCTCACTTACACATTTCATATAAAAAGAGGCGAAATGAAAAAAAGAGACGTATATAGAAATAAAGAGAGAAGAATAGTTTTTTGGCACTCATAACAGCTATTCTTCTCTCTCTATTTCTAAATACGTCTCTTTTCTTTCATTTCACCTCTTTTTATATGAAATTTGTAAGTGAGAGTGCAAAAGAGAATGCTCTTCAGTAGGTTAGACAAAGATACTAATATAATTATATATAATAAGAGATTTTAATGCACTTTATTTTCAAGAAATTATTGTGAATAAACAAATTATGATATAAAATTCAAACCAAAAGAAAATGAAAGAATATTAAATTCTCTAACTTTTAGGCATAGTTATTTGACATATAAAATGCTCTATTAAAGTGGGAAAATTACTATAAGATGGAAAAAACACTGAAAAATGCACCATTTTAGGTGCCCTTTTTCAAAAAATCTTTAAAAAATAAACTTCATTTTTATCGTAGATGCTTGATATGTTCACAAGAGTTATAGAGGATGAAATTACGCGTCAGTTTAGCTTTATGTGACTACCACCGGATAATTAGAACCGGAGATATGAATTTTTGAATTTTATAAAACATCAAAAAACAAAAAATGCTTTTTCAAAAAAATCTAGAGGTGACCCGGACAAACGGATTGCAGATTTGAGGTCCTTAAATGACCCTCTAACAAGTTTTGGCACTCTCGTCAAAGACACCCACAACGTGTCGCACAGTGTAATTTATGAGCAACAAAACTGCTTTTGTGCTACTGTAAGTTTAACAAAGTTCATTTTGTTATTCTGTCGAAATGATGTGGAATACTTTAGTGATATTTATTGCAATTGAATTTGGTGTTACCCCCAAAAATGTCAATTTGACCAAAATTATCACAAAATTCAGGGTAGAATGAAATAAATGTGTTGGCGGAAAGAGATTCATGAAATACTTAAGACGTTTGTATTAGCATTTATATTAGATACTTTGCATTTATTTTGAGTGCAGAAACTCAGCTTAAAATTGAATGTGGAACTTTTGTGACAGATAGACAAACATTGCGACACTAGAGAGCTTCCGTAGTATGGTGGAGAAGTGGTACCTAAAATGGCAATAAAGCTAGAGAGCTTTAAGTCCAGGAGGAACTTAATGTTCCCAAGCATGGGCGAAGAAGATTATTCTCTTCTTAAGTATCATGCACTATTACTGATTTTTAGATCTTGTTTGTACTTGTATGGCAAATTAGATTGAAAGTTGTAAATGTTGGAAGCTTTTTTTCACGTTATCCATTCAAAGTGAAATGCCATTGGTGCAATTTTCATTCGCCTGCGGAAATTCGATTATATTGAAAATAGCGACAGAGGAAATACATTTAAGAGCTTTTTATTTAATTTTCCATTAAGCAATTTATGCAGGAAAGTCATTTAGTATTCGCCACGTTGTGTCCGCCCACCAATTATTTCAACATAAAGATCCTTATATTTTTTTTCCATCTTTTACACCACTCCTCAGGAATTTCCGCCTCAAGCACAAAAGCACGTTCATATTCAGAGAAAATCAGTCTCAATGCGCTATGTCGGAGTAAAATGAAAGAACAAGGCGGAAAACTGCTTTTTCATTTCGTCAGTGAATAGTGCTGTTTCTATTGAGCTTTTCCCATCATTTCCAAGCATCTCTAGAATATATGCATTTGGTGTTGAAGTTAACGTTTCTATTCCTTTTCATTTAGTACAGCGGCTGTGATTATTCCGCTTTTCCCTTTTTTGTTTTTAATATTTGAAAACTTTCTAAAATGCGATTAAAAACCCACATGTTATGATTTACATTGGTTAAAGCTGAAACTTTTTGCCTATCGTTAATCCACTAACCTAAATTTTACTTTTTTTCGTATACAGGTCGAACATATAATTTATCCACAAAATATGGAATATAGAAAGTTTGGTATGTACATTAAACAGTTTTTCCAACTTTGCTTGAAATTTTGCACTCAGGTCTCACATTAGCATAGTAATATAATTGTATACTATACATAACACTATTTAACTAGCAAATTTAACATTAATTTGTTTTAGTTTCAAAATAAAATTCAGCCATATCAACTCGAGGCCAATAAATGGCTGTGGGTATTTTCGTTAGAATTTGCTGCTGAACAAAATTATCCTATACGTAAAATTTTAATTCGTAAACCACCTGAAAGGGATTGAACGATATGCAAGGTGCTCTCATGCGGTTTTGCCGCTCGAAACCTATTGCATCAGCATTGAATACTTGAAAATGTGCTTTTCACTATAAAATGTCAATTAAACCAATTAAACTTGTAAATGAAATGCAGCTTTAGAACAGGCAGATAGTCGGTTTTAGTCATCAATACCAATCACAATCTAATTTACGTCACACAAGTTTTGAGAATATTATTAGGACTATAGATTCTAAATTCTAAAAAAAGCAAATAAAACTTTCCAGCAGATTCCACATATAACATTTTTTAAACTCTGCTGAAAACCTACAATTTACTGCTTCTTAATGAATAAAATGATTCGAATAAGTACAGTATATTTTTATCAGGAACATCTTTAAGCAAATTTGAGTCATGAAAGAACTTTAAGTCCCGACTATAAATTTGTCTTCATAAAATTTCATAAAGAGATAGGGTAAGGGCTCATAATTTTGACCAGTTTCTTATTTTGGACACCTTGAGGATAAGATTGGACACTTTGAGGATAAAATTCGACACTAAAAATAAATTGATTAAAATTATGGATTTTTAATCCAATATTTGATGTATAATGAATTCTATCTAAATATTTGTTCCTTTTTGGAAGATTTTAACACTAAATACGTTAAATTTTGAATATGATTTGAGTTGAAATTGCTTTGTTGAAAATTCAGTGTGAGCAATTCATTTTACAGTTCCTTTCCATTAACAGGAAGAGGATTTGGTAAGATTGGTTCATAAAATGAAGAACAATGGGCATCCTGTTGAGACGGATTAGCTGTCCGAATTTACAGCCAAGTTGTCCAAATTAATAACCAGGTTGTCCAAAATTCGAGTCAAATTCACCTCTATATATCAATTCATTTTTAAACGTATTAAGACTAATTTTAGTAAAAACAAAGACAATAAACCCTTGCCAAGTTTCTAAGCAACCCTTCTGAGAAAAGAGTAACAAAATAAGTAAATTAATATTGAAAATATCGCACTTCAAACTTGGAACATCGAGGGTTATAAGCAGACTGCCCAAAATAATGAGCCTTTACCCTAAGGACGAAATATTCACCTTGACTATCTCCACAACCTATTCGAAAATTTAAAAAAATTAAGGGACGTTTCGAAATAAACCAAAAAAACATTGCTTTGAAGGAGGTAGGCGAAGAGGAAGAATAATGTCCTATATAATATTGACTTATAGGGGGGTCATCGAAGTTCGGAAGTTGATATCTCTTACCCCTCGGCTTCTTATCGTGTCAAAATTGAAAAAAAATATAAACTTTCGTGCAGTAAAATGTCCTGTTACAAATGAAATTCGGCCAGTATATTAAATTTTAGTCAGTAAAAGTCCTAAATCTTAACGAGTTTCAAAAATTGTTTTAGCTAAATTTAAAAAAATAATTTACCTTTGCCAAAACTTTCATAATAATTTCATTGTCTTCGAAAATCTAACCTGTTCTTTCCCACAGTGCCAATTTTTTATGCACAATTGTACCGTATAATAAGTTCGGACACTTGCATTATTTCTCTCTTTCAGAAAAAATTACAATACAATTTATCATACGAAATAACATTAAATAGTGAAGTATTTCTTGCAGAGAGAAGTCAGAATGTCTCTTAGGTAAAACCTTGGGTAAAACTTTTAAAGTAGAAATTCCTTTCAGTAGCAGTACTTCAGAATTGTTTTTCTTCAATTTTCCGATGAGACCGTAAAGTGATAAATCTGTCGAAACTCTAAATGAACTTTCATGATTTACTATATAACCCAAATATTGCTCTTTAATTGACAAAATAATTTCAACAAGTTACAGGTATATAATTTAATATATTCCCCAAGTAAAGAGGATTTTCCCACAAAGACATTATGTAGTCCACCAAAGTGAAAAGTTTAGGGATTTGAAAGGACTCTTGTGATGGAAGTCTTTCGCCACAAATGGGACCATTTTGGCATTTGAGTTTGAAAATTGAGTCTCTCCAGCAATTCAGAACATCAACATGTAAAGCGCCCTTGTTTGTTAATGAGACGCACAACAATTTTGTATCTCTGCTGTCATACCTTTGGATGCTTTCTGTGTTTATCTTAATGGAAGGACAATGTTCTATCGCCCCATGATTTATCACGATGGTTCTCCCATCAGAATGTTTGGTGGGTGATCATTGGAGGGAAATTTCTGTGGACACTGATGAATTTGAATGAGGTAACTTCATTGATTTTCATTGGATTATGATGGAATTCAGACAAATCATCTGTCATTTCAATCAAATGGTGTACTGATGTGGCAAATTGTGCAACAAAGTTTACTTCAATGACCAATTTATCTGGACAGTTCATAACTCAGTGAAATATTGGAGTATATGATGAATTATTCAATTAAGGAACATTTCGTATGAGCAATCAAATGAACATCAAGATAAAGAGAAAAGTTTTGTGAGAAAATTCCGAGCATTTCCCCATGATTTCATCTCTCTAGACTTCATCCCTCGTCTGCTTGTCTATTCCCACCTTCAAATTACATATCCCAACATTACTACAACATATCATACATTCCACATGAATTAATAACGTATTCTCTTCAAATTACGAATAAAAGACATGCCAGAGGAAGTCAAAATTAATAAAAAAGCAGCATTAACTTTATCTCAATTCTATGCATAAATTCTTTGTAAATATCGTTGTACATGAATAATTTACATAGTAGTAAGATGAATAGACTTTTGGTACATTCAAAATTACAAAGTAATTCGTAGTTTAAATTATTTCCTGTAGCAAAAGGTAAAATGAACATGTTTCTAATTACAGATATTGCATTTAATTTTGCATATTTTCCTCGAAAACAATTTGAACAAGGCCTGAAATATTTATTAAAGACACCACATAAATACCTAATTTAGATACAACTTTGTAGGGGAAAGTGGCCATGCTTCATACGATCCCAATCTTCGTATTAACTACTTTTTCTTATTTTTATGAATAAATATGACTCCGCAATATATTTTAAAAACTGGGCACTTCCCTCTATTTCAGACCTGTGATCGTAAGAAATCGTGTAATATCGAAAATTTAGTGTAGATAATTTTAATGGAAATTACAGGATAGCCATACTGGTAACACTAATCCCGCTCATACACGGTGCCATGATAAATATTTTTGCGCCAAAAAGGCATAACAGACACAAAAACTCATATAGAAAGAAATTGTCTTCTTGATATCGTTGTCGAAAGACTGATAGCTGTTCAGTACACACCCTTTAACTTGAATGCTGCAGAAGTACAAAGAAATTAAATGCAAATATCACTTCAAATGGAAAGTTCTTAAATCGCGCGCAATTCAACTGTGAGATAGAGATAGAGACACAAATAATTCACTTGACAAACGTCTGGCGGCGCTGCGGTTGCAAAAAATATCTGAAATGCCACAAAATATTTTCTTCTCTATTTTATGCTTATTAGCAGGTCGTGTCCCTTCTTGTTATATGTACTTTTGCATTCCTTATTAACCAAAATAGTGTTATACCATAGGATTTTTCTCAAACTTATCCTGAATTTTGGGACAACTCAAAAGAATATGAGTCTTCCAGCTCAAAATTTCATCCCAATGTTTTTGTTGTAATATCGACAATAATTTACAATTAGCTCAAATAACTGTATTCAACTAAATTATTAAAAGCACTTTCTTGTGAAAATGACTTAACTCTAAGGAATTAAACAATTTTCACATTAAAAAACCTCTCATTTTCTCTACTTGAATTTTCGCGGCATTTCGAAGTATGCCAACAGGCACCACCAAATTCTCTTCGGCTTTTCTTTTAGCTCAGGCCTGCTCTAGTTTTTAAAATGTGGGTACGATCAGACATATTTATTGAGAAACATAGAAAAAATCAATCGTTAAGAAGCTTGGGTTCGCACGAAGCAATGGGCACCACAATGACCTTGAATTGCATTACCAAAAATTTTTCAAGTTCAAAAATTCAAATAGCTCTGCCGAACGTATTTTCTAACCGAAAGGGACGACTAGGGTTGCATGTAAAAGGTCTTCAAATGTTGATAAAAAATATATGTACAATTTCAGGGATAAGCAAAAAACGTACACTGAGACAAACTATGGTGCCGTTCTGATAACACATATTTGGTATTACTGGTAACATACCCCCTAATTTCAGAGCAAAGGGATATAGCAATTCAACTATTCCGTAGGAGCAGCCTCAAAGCCTCAAACCTCAGATAAAAGATGTTGGAAAGTGCATTAAATGCCAGAAGAGTTCTCTTCATATTCAAAGTCATCTGGTGTGTGGTTTAGACTGTGATATTTATATAAGTTAAGCTCCCTATTGAAACATCACCCTCTCGGCATATCTGAGACATTCTATGTGGTATTAAGTTCCTTATGTGACTCACACCACAAGCTCAAAAATGTCTCTTCTCAACTTTGATTTTCCAACTGCACCTTCTCACAGTGCTCCTGTCTGATAAAGTGGCATCTCCCTTGCTAACACCATGTACAGTACATGGCAATTTAAAACACATTTCTGTCTCCTATTGCAGTGAAGATTGATGATCGTGTCGAGTTGCAAAATGGCATAGATCGAGATATGGAATTACCGTGAATATTCATGCTCCTCATAGAGTCTTCACAAAGTGGGATATATTTCAAATGATACTTGCATGGTGGTGCGGAGAATATCAATTTATATTGTGGTAGGAATGTTAAAGTATTCCCATGAACGAGGGTATAAAATAAAGAAAAGGAGTATTGCATGATCTATCAGGGATTTATTTATACACCCCTAAAAATTCAAATAGGGGAAATCTTTCAGGCTTCGCACACATTCTGGCTTCGAAAACTTTACATTTTTTCCCATAATCTTAAGTCAGACATTTTCTGAAAAATTTAGGTCAGATTCAATATAGGAATAAGGGAAAAATATGAAGTGTTCGAAGGCAGACTGTGTGCGAAGCCTTAAAACATTCCCCTATTCTCACTTCACTTGAAGTTCACTTCATACACTGAACATATTTGAAGCGACAGACTTGCGACTTAAGTCGATCGGTTTAGTGGAAAACTATTGGGAATGTGATACAAACAATATTTTGACAGTAGTTACGTTAAATCGTCTCTCGGCTTAAGCCGTAGGTCTATAGAACACATAATACTCTTAATACAAATAGACACTTTTTTTTTAAAAAAATTTTAGGAGTAGGGTAAAGGCTCATAATTTTGGACAGTCTGCTTATAAGCATCGATGTTGCAAGTTTGAAGTGCGATATTTTTAATACTAATTGATTTTTTTTAGTTAATCTCTTTTCAGAAGGGTTGTTTAGAAACTTGGCAAGGATTTATTGTCTTGGTTTTTACTTAAATTAGTTTTAATACGTTTAAAATTGAATTGATATATAGAGGTGAATTTGACTCGAATTTTGGACAACCTGGTTATTAATTTGGACAGCTTGGCTGTAAATTTGGACAACTTGACTGTAAATATGGACAGCTAATCCGTCTCAACAGGATGCCGATTGTTCTTCATTTCATGAACCAATCTTACTAAGTCCTGTTCCTGTTCATGCAAGGGAAACGTAGAATGTCACAAGAAGCCCGAAAACTTTCCATATCATTCATTAAAGTGAGTTAACTTCGGTACTCCAAGTGCGCTCGGATTTGTGGATTCCCTACCCTTTCCGGGAGCCTTTCAACTACATCTCTTTCGTACAGATGATGCTCCTTTGTTTCTCCAAGCATTTGTCTAACCTAGTCATCACAAAAGCTAAAACTTCACGAAATTTCGTGAGAAAAACACTTGTACAAAATAAGGAATATCACATCACTGGTGAATGTCTTAGAAAATTTCCCATTTTTCACACGAAAAATCTAATTCACAAGGTAAATCTCACTTCAGGTCAAATGTACAAATCACCACTAACGTGAATCAACACAATATTCAATGAATATTTAATAATAATCACTCAAAAAAATCGAAGTAACATTTATTGTTAGTACTTCACCACAGCTAAATAAGAACTGAAGTAAACACGAAATTCTGTCATATTTCTCGTAAGCAATTGCTCACATTTTCAACAAAGCACTTTCAACTCAAATCATATTCAAAATTTAACGTATTTAGTGTTAAAATCTTCTAAAAAGAACAAATATTTAGATACAGTTCATTATTCATCAAGTATTGGATTAAAAATCCATAATTTTAATCAATTTATTTTTAGTGTACAATTTTATCCTCAAAGTGTCCAAAATAAGAAACTCTTCAAAATTATGAGCCTTTCTCCTATCTTGTTTATTTTTTCTGAAATTGTTCCTAATACACTTTAAAATAAACTGCACTCTTTTTGTTTCATTGGCTGATTTTTGGGTGTCTTGAATACCTGTCGAGTCTTCTGGTGGGGGGGGGGGTTCGGCCAGGGTTCGGGGACTCATAGTGCCTAAGGTCAGGATCAGGAGTGATTGTCTGTACCGGTTGCTGTTTTTAAAGGGTGTTGTGCTCTTCAACGCAATTCCCAGTGACATGCGTAGGTCCGCGGATGGGGTTCGTCGGTTTTTACGGGTCCAGGCTGAGTGAATCTTAAAGAAGCAACTTTTCATCTTATTTTTTTTCATCTTTTTTTCATCTCTTGTTTTTTTCTCTTTAACTCTGTTTTCTTTTGTTATTTTAATTTTATTTTTTTTTCTCTTTGTCACAATTGTAAGAGGGATGAACCCTATTTTGTGAGTAAATAAATATTCTATTCTATTCTATTCTAAATATAGATATTGCTTTGTATGTTATATCGGACACCAAGTTTCTTGTAGTCTCTTGCCTATCTGGAACACTTACGAGGATTTTTCAAGCGCTTTTTTGTCGTAGAGACAAAAGTAACTATGTTTCTTTTAGAAATTAAATAACATTCAATATTTATAGAGTTTGTGAGAAACAAAAGAAGTGTCCGATATTGCAAGCTGTTTGAGATTTCATACAGTTTCCTTAAGTAAAATAAACTTGAGAATAACCTAATGATTAAGGATATGTAATAAGGAAAGGAGGGATCTTAGTGGCGCAATAAGCAAGACCTTTGGGTCTTGGGAGGATACATTTCCGGCTTGACTCGCAGTTGTGAGTTTGAGTCCCGCCCGATGCAAAGATCTGAATGATCTGAATGTTTAGAAAAAGACATTTACACTGTGATAAAAATGCATCGCTTCTGTCCAAAAACTCGGGAGCATAGCAGTGGCATCCACATTGCGGGGAACGCGGGGAAGGTGTTTCTGGATAATCTATGATCAACAGAGTCTTCCACCACGGGGTATACGACAATAAGATTGAATTAAGATAAGATAAGATTTTGCCAGGGGTCAGTTCTCCATTTCGAATATTCCGATGCATCCAGGCCACCAATTGGGCCCCTTATGCTTCCCCACTCCTATTCTATCTTATCCCCCGATACGGGTAGCCGCTCTATATCGCAGCTCTGTGTGGACAATCAGTGCCGTTACTATTTCACAGCATCCCTTCTCGGTGTGTGTTTGGGATCAGTGACAGCGAATATTTGTATCGACTGAAGTACCGCTTTCATGTCGAAACTCGTTCTCCTACCAGCCTCTATTGTTTAGGCGGTTCACTTTTTTGCCAATATGCACCAATTTACATTACTATTCATTCATTCGCTGGACGAATTCAAAGCCGATATGGCATGAGAAATCTTTTTTCTGCTGCTGCTCAGCTTTGAACCCTAGACCTCGCAGTCATAGAGCTACTACTCTATCCACTGACCCACTCGAGGCCCAAGATTGAATTAACAAATATAGATTATATATAGATAGATTAGCAGAAACCGTCAATTGATCTATACAGGGAGAATTACAGTCTTTCATTACAAATGCAAGCTTTTGATAGACACTGTAAAAATATCGATAGTCATAAATAAAACATGTAAAATGAATAATGAAGTTTTATTCATTTAATTGTTTAAAACAAAGCGGGGCATTTTTCGCAACTGGTGCTAAAAGTTCTCGATTACTTTAGAAGGATCACTTGAGGCATACAAAAAAGCCCGCACATCTCATGATGAGACGCACAGTTGGGTACCATGGTGTGAAAACAAAGAATCAAATGACGAATTGAATTACGAGATACGAATGTAGAATAATGAGGCATTTCCAACATCTCCTGTGCTTTGTCTTCCACGCACCCTTCATTGGCACTGCGGGTGGCAATTTTGGCACCAATGGTGGGAGCACAATTAAAAATTACACTCGCAGAGGAATATTTTATTAGGGCTTTTTTATCTCTGTCAGAGAAGCGACCCCTCTTGCCATAGTCGATTTTGCACACTTAATTAAACAATTAGGCACAATTAATTAAATCCGGAATCCGCCTGTATAATTTAATTTATGGATATCACTGCAAGACAGAAGTGAAAATGATTGGCTCAAGGGTGAATTATTAAGTCCTCTTGAACAGAGGCCGCCAGGTACTTGAGTATTGTACCATTTAAGCCATTGACATCAAATGCAGCTACTGCCGTTCAATGACTTCATACCATCCACCGAGATAATCTCTGAAATTGGTCCTTGACCTCGTCCCACTGTCAAGAATTACTCCATCAAGTTGAGGTGGGATGATTATATCAATCCAGTTGGATTAGGATTCTCTGAATTCTTCTACATTCAAATCCTGCCTGGGTGGCTAAATTGTTACTCAAGTACCTCCTTAGTTAGCTTTTTCATCCGCAGAGGACAAGAACTTCAATTTAATTTGCTGTTCAGAAAGTCGTAAACATTTTTGGCATTTGGTTAAACTCCCATTTAAAAAGTTCCCCTTCATTTCTAGAGCAAGTCGTAATTTAAGCTTTCTGACATCGCACAGGAAACCACAACTTTCTGGCACCAAGACCTGAAATTTAATGTGTAACTTTTAGAACTTGCTTAATAATTTCAACTCTTTCCTTTTCATTATACAATGTGTAGTGTAGTGCAACTTATTGTAAGCTAAATGTTTTTTTTCTACATTACTTGCCATTTCATTATACTGCATTAAATAATCAAATGTCTCTGCTAGAGACAAACCTACTACATCTTGAAACAATTCATGGTACCTCATAATATTCTCTCTTGAGATTCATTTAGTGACTTAGTATAGTGCGTAAAATTAATTCTCATCTAATATGTAGAAATGAACGGTCCCAAGTGTGCCGCATGACACAACATTTGGGTATTGTGTTTCTTGAAATTGTATATAGAACTATAATTTATAAAGTAAGATCTTAAAGCTGAATTGTATAGGAGTATCTTCTATAGTTCTTCAGGCTTTTAAAAATAGACTGAAAATGGCTGAAAAGAACTTCTTATCAGTATGCAAATGAAATTTATATACTAGGTAATGATATCCGCTAATGGATCATCTGTGGCAAAAATGAAGTTTATCTAAAAGTTCTCAATGAAAAAGGGTGACAAAGCGTCCCAGGGTTCGCGAAGTGCTCGAACTCGTGACTTTTAGTTGCTATTCCTCAAAATTGCTTTCGTTTTGATGAAGGTAACTATTTATTACTAGGGGAAGGCGAAAGATTTATTTGACATTTGAAAAGGAGCCAGACGGATGAGGACCAGAGGATCAGACGGATGACGGAATTATGAAAAATGGGGGACACAAAGGGCTCTTTTGAGCCGAGTTGTCCAACGCCAGTCGGAAAGCCCCAACAATCTACAATCTACTACAACTAGGGGAAACTGGGGCACCCCCAAACACGGGGTAGCACCAAACACTGCGATTTTTTAATCAGATTTTCGACTTCTAAGGGCAATACCTATAGAAATTTATAGGCATTTTAGGGATGCTTGTCCATCTGAAGAAATGCTCCAGATAGACCAAATAGTTTAGAAATAAAAATGGCAAAAAACAAACGAGCACTAAAAAATTCTAAATGGGCAGTAAAAAAATTGAAAATGAGCAGTAAAATATCTAATTATGGTCAGTAAAAAACTTAAATCTTTACAAAAATGGACCTAATTTATATATTCATTCATTCATTCATTTTCAACCGCTTAGCCCTATTGGGGTCGCGGGCCCATGACATCCAAATTAGCAGCCCACGCTTGTCGATCCTCCGCCACTTCAGGAAGATGTTCGGGTTCGATCCCGAGGCGTTCCAAGGCAAGATTCTGAATTTGATTCAGCCACCTCGTCCTAGGTCTGCCTCGAGGTCGACGCCTTTTTACAATGGTTTGCATAGCTTTTCTGGGGAATCTTTTTCTCTCCATGCGCTGAACATGTCCATACCAACGAAGTTGTGATCTCTCAACCCGAAGAAGCACCTCCTCGACTCTTAGTTCCTCACGAACGGCTACATTCCTCACTCGATCTCGACGAGTGATTTCCTTAACCGCCCGAAGGTACCTCATCTCGGCAGCTTGTACTCGCGATCTTATACTTTTGGTCATTAGCCAAATCTCATGACCATAGGTGAGAATAGGAATAAACACAGCTTTGAAAACCGATAACTTAGCCGAACGGCTGAGCTCTGCCTTCCTCACCACGCTTCCGCCAAGCTCCCTTATTACTGCAGAAGCTTGACCGATTCGCGACGATAGTTCGGTGTGAAACCTACCATCACCCGTAAATAACACCCCGAGATACTTGAACTTGTCCACCTTTGTCAATGCATTTCGCAGGCCGTCGAGAAATCACCATTACCTCCAACTTTTCGTAGTTCATCTTCATACCTGCTTCGGCACAAACATTTACAAATCGGTCAAGTCCGCGCTGAAGCTTTTCTTCGGAATATCCAAAAAGAACCAAATCATCATATATTTAACATCATCATCATCATCATATAACATCATCATATATTTAACATTTAAAATAGTTCCATATAGAGTAAAAAGCCCTTTATTTTCCCTTTGCCAAAATTTGGACGATAATACCACTGTTTCAAATTTTTTTATTTCTGATCAATTTTAATTTTTTACTGCTCATTTATTCAATGCCAATAAAAATTAGTGTTTGATGGTACCCTGTGTTTGGTGGTATCCCAGTTTCCCCTATTTATAACTTCGTTTTGATGAAGTTTTCCCGTTCGGTTCTCAGCCAAGTTCAACCGATTTATAAATCCCTCAAAATATTGCTCAAAATATCTTACGTCTACTGAATTTAGGATAAAAACTAGTCATCGGATCATTACCGGATCATAACCGATTGAAAGTAGCTCAAGTTTGTCAGAAATTCTAAGACCTTTTCAACGACCTCAAATATGATTCCATTTGGTTGAGAAATACGCTCTCGAGAACCATTTTTAACCTTTGATCTTCAAAAACCGACAAGATCCGACCTAACCAAAATCGAAAAAAATGCACAATGCGTTATCGTACAATCCCTAAATACATGGTTTAGGAAGGGAAGAGGTGAGAGGAGGAAAATTAGGAGCATCTTCATGGTGTCTTGATAAACTTATGTGAGGTCTCCCGTAGATCCTAAGTGGCTATCTCTAACCGTTTAGGCTTTAGACAGACGGACAGACGATTAAACAGCGTGACATAAAAAATTCGAAACTTCATATTTCCAAATTTTACTAAAATACCTTTGGGGTGTAAAGAATCGAAATATATATAGGGTTGAAGGAACACCTCTTCGACGGGGAACTCCTATTGACACTTTTGTCAAAATCTTGAAATTTCTTTAAAGTAGTTATCTAATAAAATGTAAATAATATGACGTTTTTTCCTTAGTCTACGTTTTCTGACAAGTTTAAATGTTCAATTTTCGTATTCCAAATGGTACAGAGTAGGGTGTCAATAAGTCCTGACACGACTTCTTGAAGTGTCAATAGGTGTTCCTTTCACTTTAACTCAAATTGAGAAATTATATATACTGCTCTGTCTGTCGAGTTCGAGTAGCAAAAAATCTAAGATTTATATAATAATATCATTTATTACTGATAAGAGGTTTTTTGGTGATGCAAAGTAAGACGTATTTAGAACCTCTAGCTAAATCTAAAAGCTAGAGCAAATTACAATTTACAATGAATTAGAACTTTCTATGCATAAAAGTTCACAAACTTTAGATTTATTATTTCTTTAAATAATATGTATTTAAATAAAATTCCAGCATCGTGTTTACACATAAAAAAGCTTTATTTTAAAGTTCTTCAAAGAATTCATAGTTTATTATATGCAAGCAACACAAAGATAAGGATAAGAATTCATCCCAAGAGAAACAAACTACATAAAGTTACTTTAACAAGTTCTTTTTAATCTTAAAAAGAATTTCCTCGCATTTTTCTGCTAAAATTTTCAATTGTCTTACAAACTAATCTTTTGCGAAATATTATATGAATACGTTTTAAGTTTACAAAGTACAAAGGAATTCCTAAATATACTCAAATTCCAGTTGAGAAATAAAATATCCCTCTGTGAGTAGTTGTGCAAAAAGATGGAGATGGATAGCAAGGATAAATCTTCGTTGTGAATTAAGCTGCTATAATAAAAGTAATTTCAGAATCCTAATGAGACCCTTCGCACCTTATATACATTGGTCCTTGGTGGATTTATCTATAAATAGGATAGTATGACCATTGACTTTCAGTGTGTTCTCGAATGAGGGCGCAAAGTGAAAAACCTGACCTAAATCTTGATGTCTTTCCTACAATTTTCGCGAGAAAGAGGAAAATCATCTTTTAGGTCAGTATATACCTAACACATTTCCCTGTCCGGACTCTACTAATTTTATTCTACACATGTTTCATTTATCTATCATGTCATGGACAGACCTTCTCGCACATTCACAAGATAGCGCGTGTTGGAGAGTTGGATGGGAAAAAGAAGCTCCCCAGGATTTGTCGCTTTTTTATTGCCCACCCTTTGAGATGTGATGTAACAACTCCCAGATGTCTTGGGCATTTGGGAAAGGGGACCACCCTCAGAGCTATCGAATGATAACTCTATTTTATTTATTACAACCCACGAGCACTCCATCGAGTGGTCATCCTCCAGTCAACCACCAACTTCTCACTCTTTGGAGCTCTTTGGAGAGGCTGAATTTTATGGAAAATTGATGCTTTCCAGGAGGAAAAATCAACCAAGAAGTGCCACCATTTTCACACTTTCTGTCTCCGACCGGATTAGAAAAATTGCTTCCTGCGTGGGATACTCTTCGACATCTTCAACAACAATAAGGCCTAAGCTCCTACAACGACCTTTTTTTTCTCCATTTCCCCAAAAAAAAAAGATTCATCAACTGCGAATTACTGAAAAATATTTCATTATGTATTTTACATTTAAATATTTCACCCACGAGAATTTGGCATAATCTCCTCCTGCTCAATTTCACCACAACATTACTCCAAAAAGACGGTAAATTGAATTTTGAACCTCATGCAAAAACATAATAGTCCCTTTGGGGCAAAGAATGATGGAGAAAGTCAATCAGTTTTATGTCGAAAGTCAACAATAAGGTCAAATGTAAAAGTTAAGTTTATTCCATTTATTCATGCGGTCCTCTATATTAGGTTCTTTTACCCAAAAGCACACGAGTGCAGCAGTGTTAATCAAAAATCCAAGGCCTGTCGGTATCGTTAGCACAATATAGATTAGTTTTCACGTCAATCAATGCCTTCATAATTCACTCATGTAACAAACATACAGATAATCGATACTGGAGATATGCAATTCCTCTACCTCTTCTTATTAGAATCTATCTCAATTATCTATAAAATTAAGATTGCTGATAATGGCACGTCTCTCAATTTGACAGATGCGAAAGATATTTCCCAAATTAATTTCTGCTCAAGGTAATAATTAATTCAATGATTTTATAATTAATAGAAATTTGAAGTGCAACTGAACTGGCATCTTTGTTGCAATGCTCTACATATTGATTAAATGACTAAGAAGAGAGGCGTAATTGAACGTTTTTGCATTTTTTTATCAGCAAAATAAATTTTCAAAGAATGAAGATGATTATGGTAGTATCCAAGAAGTAAAGAAACCGTCTTTCAAAACCAAACTATAAAAAGTCAGCTATTCACTGAGAAAAAAAGAGGGTGCGATTAACTTTTCTTCCTCATAACTTTAACACTTTTTAGGTGTAAAAATATATCAACATTTATTTATGTTAATTTTACACCTTTTTGAGGGCCAAATTAACATGAGAAAGGGTAACTTTAACCCCTAATACACCTAAAAAGCATAATATTTACACCGATTTCGGATCAATACTGCAGAGTAAAATAAACATTTCCGGAATGTTATTTTAACTTTTTCGGATTTCTCTCACTCAGTGTACTAATTGATCATTTTTTAATACCGTACATACTAGTGCCTGTGCCCTCCGGGGTGACTTTGCCACTCTGGTATTCGTAAGATTTATATTTAATTCTTGAACAGAAGGATGATCTTTAGTAACCATACCACAGGAACTCAGTAAAGACTATCCTAAATTGCTATAAGGCTTACAAAATACACTTAGGGGAGACCGGGGAGGTTTGGGACAGGGGTAGTGTGGGACAAGGCGATTTTTATAATTAATTTTTGAAATAAATGGTATTTAATCATTACTGTATCGTAGGCAATATTAAGATGCATCTTGACTAAAAGAATGGATATCCTCAGTTTTATTATTTTAATTCTATGAACATTTTTTTTTAAATTAATAAAAATCGTATATTTTGACGTCTCAGTTTTCCTCTTTGTATTTTATATCAGCGATATATAATCAAAACTTTTTATCTCATTAGCTAGCAGTGCAATCTGGGAACATATTTTTATAACAGTTTCAGAGATTATACGCTCTTGTTTTTTACATAAAGGTTTCAAATACCAAAACTATACAGGGGGATGTTTGGGACACCTGAAAGGGGATGAATGGGGCGTTGATTTTCGACAAGATTGTAGGTGGTATGCAATTGTTTATTGACAAAATGAAGAGTAATGCCCAGTTTCTACTGGAAATCTCCCTGTTGTGCAAAGTTTAACAGTGCAGCAGATTTCCCTAACTACAGGGACAATTAAACCATCATTGTCTTGGGACTCAATAATTCCTTCTCAGAGAATATTCGATCTTTGCCCAATCTAGTTAAAACTATTTTTTTTTTTGAAAATTTCTCGAATAAATTCTCCAGAAAGGGCAAGGCGAGAGCTAATTCAGAGAAATAATGAGAAAACAGGTACAATGCAATAATTGTCACAAAATCAAATAGGAATCCATCAATGAGTTCAAAACTAAGAGTTGCAAGAAAATCTACTCGCCTGAGGAATTTGATAATCATGATTGCAATATTTAGAATAAAAAAGCAAAGAAATGTATATCGAAAATAATAAGAAAATACTTTAAATAACTGATTGACAATAAATGACTCTACTGTACAAATAAAATTGATATTAATTTTTAAGTGTAAATAAAAGATGAAACATTTTTATTTCTATCAGAAATATTTTTAATCTGGTATTTAAAATTAATTAACGTCTTCCAGTAATACAAATTATGCGAGAAAAAGCGCGTCCCAAACATCCCCTTTTGCGTCCCATACTGCCCCACATCGGGGAAGTTTGGGACAAAGCGTCAAGTAAAATGTTTTATCTTCTCCAAGAAAACTTAGTTGTTTTCCAAGTTCTATCGAGTACTTTTTATAAAGTCAATACCCATAAGTATCCTATAGACCGCATAAAATTGTAATACACTATCGTGATTTTTTGGAATAGTGTCTCAAAGTCAAAACATGAAAGAGTGTCCCAAACCTCCCCGGTCTCCCCTATGCTAATTGGCTTAATAGGCTTAAATAAACTTATGCTGATCCTCGCAAATATTTAGTCTGTAAAATTTTACATACTAAATATTCACGAGGATCAGCCTGTGTCTAGGGGAAAGCGCACTACCTTCGGACAATTTATGCTTCGCACAAATCATGTTTTTTTTTCAATGTGTTATAAATGAATTTAACCCATTATAATATTATATTTTAATAGATAGTCCAATGGCTCAAATTTTCAGAAAACAGCTATTTGTTAAATCCATAATAATGGAACATGGAGAAAAAATTGAATTGTCCGAAGGTAGCGCGTTTTCCCCTATATGGGCCATAACTATTATACTGATGTTATTTAAATAAATTCCGAAACACGCTAATAAAATTTATATTGTGTAAAAAAATTTAAAAAAAATAGTTTAGGATTAAATAAACAATTACGTTTTTACTTGAATGTAATATAGAGATTGAAAAGCACCAAATATCGTCTTATTAAGATCCAATGATTAAGATAAAGGGTGTCCTAGAAATCACGCAAGATTTAAATTTAGCGGCATTTCTGAAATAAAGGTCCCCAACGAATAATAAAAATACTTCGTGACAGTTTATAGATTATGGTTATTAAAAATCCATCACTAAATGACAAACCAACGCTTTTTTGTTCTTAAAAAATATTTAAGAAATAATTAAACAATTTGGTTCGAGAATTGGTCAGAAAATTGACTTAACTTCGTCAACTATGAAGAGTCTAATTCAAAAATTCACAGAACTGAATTAATTTTGGGGGCTAAATACACTTTGTCATCCAATAACAAGCCCTTAAAATGATTAATAATATCGTATCAGTATATTATCCGAAAATAAAGCTGATCAAGTGTTACTGTTACTGACGTACGATATCGTGACATGATAACCGAGTTTATGAAGCCTAAATCGAAGGATTTGTTCATTAATAATTAATTAATTATGAATTCATTAATACTGATGACATGTGGATTTACCAGGATAGTGTGACATGTCATATAGCCTATGAAATAATGCAATCCTTTCATAAGACATTTCATGATTGTGATTTTCTCTATTGGTGATCCGAATTGGTCCATTAGATCATGTAATTTTAGACCATTACATTTTTTATTCGGTTATTCGAAGTATTGCCGCTCTGAATATGGATAGGGAAGTGAGCGTACATACACGCTCACTTCCCTAACTATATTCAGAGCGGCAATGTTCGAAGTTACAAGCCTAAGTCAACAGACCTACATTCACCTGTGTGCATTAAAAGAGGACTTTTAACCCTGAATTATCGAAATTTAGGCAAATTTGTCCGAAAAGGGAATGAAAACCTTAGACGAAAGGCTTCATATGCCAGCAAAGCCATGAAGGTTAATTACTCGATGCGATATTTAATACATAAACCCTATCTTATGTACTTAGTTTTCCAATTTAGAAAAAAACGTAAGTGAGAAAAAAATGTGTTTTTTATTTAATTTAAATCTTGCGTAATTTATGGGACACCCTATATAAGATATCCTGACATCAGTGGACAACTTATTATGTAAGCTTATATTAATAGTTTAATAGTTTCCTGTCAAAACTTAAAACTTTGAAAACTATCTTAAGTATTAAACTTCTTATTAAATATAAATAAAATATAAATGTAAAGCAATTATCAAGACCTAGTTTTCAAGACACGATTGTAAGTATTCCGCAAAAACTTATACACCTCTTCAAGCCTTTTCTGTAAACAGAATTTATAAAATAGCTTTAAAATCATATGCTCTGTATTGAGTTTTATCTTTAAATTTAATTAGAAGGTACAAAGATTCCTTTGTCATTTCCCAACACTATTAACGTACCCCACTTACCAATGAGAAATTAAAGTGAAAGGAAAATCATTTAGGGTAAAGTGGTAGAAGTTGGACAGTGGTATAAGTTGGACAATGGTACAATTTGGACAGGGCTTTTTGTCTTGATAAATTTAGTACTTAATTTTTATTTGTATATTTTTAATGCTTTAGTTTTATAATTTGGTTTCTTGTGCTTAAAAACAAATTTTGTACTGTATTTATCAAGAAAAAGCCATGTCCAACTTGTACCGGCGAATTGTCCAACTTGTAACACTAATTCCAAATTGTATCACTTTACCCTATTAAATCAAGGAAGATCTGAAAAATATTTTTCCAACCTTACAAGTTTTTTTTCCAATTTTTTTTTTATTCTACTCCCCTCGACTGAAAATTCTTTGTAAAAATGCTTGGTGAATTGTCTTCAAATAAGCCACCGTATTGATCACATCATCTACACGGATTTGTTGGAATTTAATCCGTGTCACTGAAGTGAAAAATTCCAGAGAATTTTTCAATTCTTACTCTCCGGAGGGTGTCTGCATTTTAATTCCCATGCGAATGGGATGCGGGTGTCTTCTATTGACGTCGGATGGGACAGGAATTCATGGGGGTAATTGAAGGCACCCCCAACTCAAACCCCACCAACTTTGGCTGTCGAGCTCAAGGGGCAAATGATTGAGATTCTGGCGTGTGTGGCTTGTGTAATAAATGAGGACAATTCAGAGGATACATAATCCATTCTGCCCTCCTCCATGATTGGCTCAATTGTTTTCTTACTGTGCCAGTCCAGCTACTATCACCCTGGGCTAGGGTACAAGAAAGAAGAGAGAAAAAAGGGCAAGTGACTCAAGACGCAATATTGAATGGTTGAAGATGGATAAAAGGCGCCTTTTTCCCGGGGAAAATACAGGGTAAGAGATATTGATAAATGTAATACGTTTATTGAGGAGTGTCGAAGAGAAATGTGCCGGCAGATCTCTCATCCTTGGGGTGGCTCGCTCCTTCATTGAATAAATTGATAATGAAATTGGAGCAATAATTCCTACGCCTGTTATCCTTCAGTAAAAAGCATCACCCATATGTTGACTCTGTATCGATTGCTAAGAAGAAACCCATACACCCCACCAGACCCCTCAATAGAATGTCAAGAGTTTTAACAAATAAAAGTACCTGGAGAATTTCCAGCACTCGGAGAATGAGTTTACACAAAGTCTGCAAAGATTTCTATTTACACTACACAACCGGTGCTTTTTTGATAGCACTCCCTTTCCCGTATTTCAAAATCAACCAACTGGAATGATGGCACGCAGTTAAAATATCCATGAAAACATGTATAATAAGTTGTACAGGTTGCGTGCGATTTAGTTGCATGGGACTAATTCGATTTTTGGTTGCTTAATGAATTTTATGGAAGTTCTATAGTCTTTTCTTTAAAAAACTTAAACAACTCGAGTCAATTCTTAATTTTTACTTTAAAATTGACGTCTTTACAAAGACGTAAGTGTAATCTCTAATTGTTACTGAGTATAATCCTCTCTGTATCGTTTTTGTAATGGTGTCCAAGAAATAAGTATACTGTATCGATCATTTGTAGGTATTTGGGACATATCCTCAGTCACATTTAAATTAGATACAGCAGCTATTTATCACTCTTGTTCTTTACATAAAAGTTCTGTTGAAAACATTTTGGCTAAAGTTGTGCTGAGGGTAACGTTGTAAGAGATGTATAGAATCATGCATTATTCTTAAGTCTATCTTGTCACTTTTAATTCGTTTGCTGTGACTTTTGCAAGTGATACATTGATAAGAGGCTCAAGAACTTCCACGAGCTATTTTTGAAAGCAAAATTGTATCATTAAACTTTTAAGAGGTTGATTAAAAAAAATCGTTGTATACTCTAGCCTTTGTTAGTTTGCTAAAAGTATCCCAAAATAGGTGTCTTTTCCCATATAAAATTAGAAGAAATGTTTTATCAAATTAATAATGAATATAAACAAAAAAAAACTTTTAGCAAGATATAATTGGTAGTATCGGTAGTATCACAAACCTACTCTTTATGAGTAAAGGCCTCTAGAAGTTGTGAGAAATTTTCATTAAAATGAAGATTTTTTAAATAAATAAATTAAAAATATGTAATTTTTACCAAAAATTTCTCAGAGTATAGGGGTCATAAGGTAGCCAGTGTTATAAGGAAAGCGTGTTACCTTTGGACCACTCAAGCTTCGGACAATTCAATTTTTTCTCTATGTTCTTTATGGATTTCGGCCAAAGCATTTTTTCGAAAATTTGAGGCATTGGACTAGCTATTAAAATATAATATTGTAATGTACCAAATTCACTTATAACACATTGAGAAATAAAATGAATTTTGCGAAGCTTAAATCGTCCGAAGATAGCGTGCTTACCACTAAACCAAGTATCTCAAAGAAAACTTCGAAGTTTATAAAAGCTCAAATTACAAATTAAAGATTACTCAGAAGTGAACGAAAAAACGGAAAAGTATGAAAAATCATACCATAAAAATGATTTTCTATTAATTTTTGCATAAATATAAATGCTGTTAATACGAGTAAGTGGGCGTGACTTAACAAAAGGCCACTCCCACTTAAGTAGTACTCATCCTAAACTCTTAAATTTTTTTCCACTGACCCACTAGATATTAAGCCTATTAGCATAACTGTAAAACTTAAACTTTATTAAATAATTTTTTGATGATCAGTAAGGGGAGGTGAGGCTACTTTGAGTTGTGGGACTATAATTGATATGCGATTTTTTCACCAATTTCTAAAAGAAACTTGGCTTTAAAGTAATGTAATTTATCTCCACAAATCAATTGATGAACTAAATAAAATGATTGTAAAGCCCAACTTCCTTAAAAATCGTAAAACAATGTAGCCCCACTGCTCAAAGTAGCCCCATATCCCCCTACGTTTTTATGTTAATAGAAAAAGTTTTTGGGATGTATCAGTTCTTCAGTAAGCAGTTCTGTTCATGAAATCCAATCAAGATTAAATTATTACTAATCAGCTGGATTTAAAAAAAGGTTATTAAAAAATCTATAGATATTGAATAAAATATAAAATAAAAAAATGTTCGGTTAGACTACCTCCAAAACATATCCAAAAATTTTTTGCAAAGTCAAGAAAACATGTTTTTGGAGGGGATAGGAGGTGTGGGGGATAATTTAGGTCAGTTAGTTAGATAGAGAATATTGACTTGTGGGGGGGTCACCAAAGACCGGAAGTCAATATCTTTTACCGTTTGGCTGCTAGGATGGAGAGAAGTTGAAAAAAACACGATTGTTAAAACTGCTCTCTTGGAGTTCGAGCAGTTAAAAAGGGAAAAATATAGATATTACCACTACGATAATGCTAGACGCAATTGACAATTTTTCAATTGTAAAGCGTACGATCAGTTCGACAATTGTTAACCCAGTTGACGATCGAATCTAACAAATACTGGTCCTTCACCCCTACGATATACCCAAATCCTGATCTACAGTTAGATGTTGAAACTTGTTATACGGTGCTCCTGTTGCTCAAGGCAATTCATATTACTAGTACTACAATTCACCCCCAGATATTTGAAAGATAGGTAAAAAAAATTTCTTGGGATTACGTACCAAGCGAAATGAAGTCTGTTCAATTACTTTCACAATAAATTAATTCTCCATGGAAATATGGGCTGCTGGTTCAATTGTACACATGATACAGTTTCTCAAGACTCATAGTGAGTTCGAAAACGAGTTGAATTGCACATGGCAATTGGTTGAGATCTAGCCCCCGACGAAGTGTTTTTTTTTTATATGAAGCTGTTTGAACACTGAGTGAGAGAAATCCGAAAAAGTTAAAATAACATTCCAGAAAAGTTAATTTTACCCTGCAGTATTGATCCAAAATCGGTGTAAATATTACTCTTTTTAGGTGTATTGGGGGTTAAAGTTACCCTTTTATATGTTAATTTTATTCTTAAAAAATTTAAAATTAACATTAAAAAATGTTGATATATTTTTTCACCTAAAAAGTGTTGAAGTAATGAGGAAAAGAAGTTAATCGCACCCTCTTTTTTTTCTTAGTGAAGCCAACTCACAAATTGATCAGAAACTCAGCTTACACCTCTCAGAACAAGACCGCATTTACACAGATATATAGTATATTTGTCCTTCTTTACAAGGCTCAGAGTCTTGTACACAAGGCTCACCTCAATTTCGACATACATCGTGTAACGGTCACGAGTGCAGAAAAATTTCCATACGCATTTGTATGTGAAAGTAAGAAATTGGCTTCAACTTTAGTTAGAGATTAGTGACAAAGACAATCAGAGCCAGTGTTCCCATAGCTCAGTTGGTAGAGCATTCACCTAGACAGCGAAAAGCCCCCAGCTCAAGCCTGGGTGGAGCCAGGATTAATTTTCCTGTCTCTATTTAGGTAAAATTTGTGGATGGGAATCACTATTTCTGATTGTCGTTCTCTGTGCACAAACATAATATTTCTTGGGATTACGTGCAAAGCGAACAGTCTGTTGAATCACTTTAACGATGGGTGAAACTTTCAATTTTTTTATCTTCCATTTTTATTATATTATTATCTATGTGAACACCATCTGAACTTACACAAAGTTACTTTGAAGCTTTAAAAATAAAATCTACAGTAGAGTCTCGCTATAGTCCATATTTGGTTCCAGATTTGATACTTGGGTCGAATTATAGTCCATGTCATTTATTAAAATTATCAACGACTTTTAGTATTGAAATTGCTCGACGGCTTCCACTTTCTTTGCGATTGTGGTACTTGTACTCGCTCTCTTCATTATTGTCACAACTACTCAATAAAGTTTGCTAAAATTAATAAAATAATTATGAAAACATTGCATGTCGCGTACTAAAAAACATAATCCTAACTTAAAATCAATGTTTTGAAATCAACGGTCGATAAATTCTGGACTATAGAGCGATGGCCTATAGCGAGACTCTACTGTATTCCTAAATAAATTCGATATTTCCATTTAGTGTAAGCCCTTATGAGGCTCACCTAAGTAATATTATAACTTCTAAAAGAAAAATAGGGAACTGAAAGTACCACTCATCTTTCCACTTCCTCGGAGTAAACTGTCCAAGGTAGCTGATGCTCACTCACTGAAGTATGGAGACGATTGACTCGAGCAAAAGTCCCAGCAACCTTCAGAACGCGTTTAGGGATGATGATTTAGGTGTGTCATAAGGAATGAATTATTAGGATTGGTGAGTTTGAGTTTGACCGTCGACTGGTTTAACAACTGTCGAATGGGCCGTACGTTCTACTTTAGTTCATTTTATTTAAAATCATAAAGAAATTTGAAATTTGAAGTTGAAAAAAAATCATTTGATAATACGAATGAGCTTTTAGAGAGTAATTTCAAGATTTCGATCTGAAGTATTTTTCAAAATTTGAAAATTTTAGTACATGTTACTTTCTAATTATTACATAAGTTACTCAATTTTTTTAGAAATTAAATATTCATGCTGTAATAGCTTCATTAGTCCTCACAAAAGACATTTTCCCTCTCAATGGCATTTTCCTATCGATATTTTCACAGTGATTATTCCTGTTCACGATTGATATTACCCTTGTTCAATAATCACCTCTAATTTAGTAGGGGAAAAAACAGAAATTCATCGTGTCACTGTGGATTTTTATTCAACCTCATATTTAATTTAACACCTATTTGTGTTGATCAAATTTCTGTGGAAATTACGTTCTTCTCACTTTCCACGATAATCCATCATTGGCAGAAAGCGATGGCAGGGAAATATCATGCATTATATATCTTAGCCACGATTTTCAATAATACGCTCTGGTGAGATTGTGGTTAAATATGCATATTTGATATTGTTTATTTTATCCATATCTTTCTAACTTTTCCAAAGCCATTCGTGGAAATTCAATTGATTATGTGTTGTGTTCCCAATTAATAACAGCATTTGATTTTCTCGTTTTGTATTTGACCACAAGTGTGGTTAAATGATCTATGTGGTTTTCAAGACTGTTATGTTATTGAAATCAGTCCATAAATTTACATCATGTCTAGTATTTGTTTTGGGTTATGGGGGAAATGTACAGAACAATTTTCTCCAGCTGAGATTTAAACTGCCCCATTTGAAATTGGTGCCACATGGTGGTTTTCCATGCAAAAACATAACTTGTGAAGTATTGCGGTAAAAGGGAAAAATTTTGCTAACAAAAACAACACTTGAATATTTGATAAATAATAATTTTCACACAATGCAGATAGAGTGTCTTGAGTATTTTCCCTGGGCATATGTTTTCCCGATTATTTCCTTCCTTCAGAGTGTATTCAAATAAATTATTCCTTATGAGTGTACATTTGGGGAAAGTTTTCCAAAAGAGAGAGCACTGGGCGTGAATGATAAGGTAGAATGAAGAACTTTTGCTCACAAAACCATTCCCTCTACCTTGGCAGTTTTTCTTTTTTTTTCCCACGATCCGACGTGTTCTGAATAATCGTCATTGTAATTTTGCACATCGTTTGAAGATACGAGGCTTTCTCATGTCAGAATCCTCGATTGTCTTGAGCAAAATAAGTGATGACGGACGGGATAATTCAAATAGAGTAAATTAGTATTCTGCCATCTTACTGGCTTTTTTTTCTCAGTCCGGTATAACTCGTAAGGCAATAAATTTCTTCTAGACTTAAACGTTTATCTTGTTAGACAGGTGAATAATACAAAACTTCACAACTAATAACTTCGGTCACTGAGGCTAATTCGAAAATTGGATTTTCGGAATACTATTATGACCAAGATTACGATTTAAAATGTAGGTCGACCATTAACCTCTTAAGAACCTGTAGGTTATTCAGTGACCCAAAATATTTTTTTCAGACTATTTAGAAGGCAAAATATCTTTCAATAGTCAGAAGAATTACTTTTTTGGGTCAGCATCACCAGTGACTTACTGATCCGTAAAAGGTTAAACTTCATTACGAAAATACATACTTGACTTTTCTTTTCTCACCACATATTTTACATGTTGTGCTTTTAGGCAAAGAAGTCTAAAGTCAGAGGCTTTTCCCATCAACTAATGATTGTATAAATTAATTTCTAAATAAGAATTTCACAATTATGTCATTTAAAGCATAAGATTGTGCTACTTTAATAAGGAAATATATATACGATAGCAGCTCCTACTAGTCCATTCACTGAGAGAAATCCGAAAAACTTAAAATAACATTCCGGAATTGTTAATTTTACCCTGCAGTATTGATCCGAAATCAGTGTAAATATTACCCTTTTTAGGTGTATTGTGGGTTGAAGTTACCCTTTTCCATGTTAAATGTACACTCAAAAAGGTGTAAAATTAACATTAAAAAATGTTTATATATTTTTACACCTAAAAACAGTTAAAATTATGAGGGAAAAAAGTTAATCGCAGCCTCTTTTTTTCTCAGTGCTGAGAAAAAATGGGGGTGCGATTAACTTTTTTTCCTCATAACTTTAACCCTTTTTAGGTGTAAAAATATATCAATATTTTTTATGTTAATTTTACACCTTTTTAAGGGTAAAATTAATATGGAAAAGGGTAACTTTAACCCCTAATACACCTGAAAAGCATAATATTTACACCAATTTCGGATAAATACTGCAGAGTAAAATAAACATTTTCGGAATGTTATTTTAACTTTTTCGGATTTCTCTCAGTGTCTGAGCGTCTCCATTTACATCAGTCATAATCTATCAATATTAGAAAAAACAACGTAAGTAAAATCAATTGTTAAGATTTTGTTAAGTTTATCAGATAATGACAAAATAGCATTGCACAGAAATATCGACTATGCAACGAAGCTTCATTTGTTTTATGTTTGTATTCGTTTGGGAACACAACACAACAATGAGTCATTTTGCAATGGATACGAATACAAAGCAAATGTAGATAGCACATTTGCGGATCCAACTAACTAGATGCAGATGAACAGAAAATGTTAGAACACTTTCATTTTGAAGCAACGAATTGTTTTGAGCAACATGTCTCCCAGATAATGTTTAAATAAATAAAAAACTCAATATTATTGGGTTTAAAAGTACAAATAATACCCAAGTAGCAAAAACTAATACTTATTACAATAATATTTTATAAGTTGGACCTATTGACATATGACCGTTAAATACTATAAGATGTTTTTGTCAAGATTTCGAATATTGAAACAAATGTTTTACACTCATGTAGAAATAACTGTTAAAATTTCTTCAATAGTACCACATACGGACATAAGTTTGCCTGGTATATAGAGGTCTTTAGCCATATCTCGACTTGTCAGAATATAAGTCAAATAAGTCGATTTTTTCACAATTTTCTTTTTCATTTTTTGTGTACTCATTGATACCCTCTACGTTCCCTGTGAATATTATATAGGAAATTTAATTATTCCCAAATTTCTAGAGATTTCAAGTCTTAAAAAATCCTATACCCAGCATGTAAAATCTCAGCTTGAAATCACTCTCCCGTGAAGTTTCCCATTCGTGACTTATTCATTTTATATTCTGAGCCGTCGATCTTACAGATCTTACAGATCGACGGCTCAGAATATAAATTGAATAAGTCACGAATGGGCAACTTTACGGGAGAGCGATTTCAAGCTGAGATTTTACATGCTGGGTATAGAATTTTTTAAGATTTGAAACCCCTATAAATTTAGGAATAATGAAATTTCCTGAATGATGAAATTCGCCCTGGAATGCCTTTCGAATGAAATCGGTAAGAAGAAAGTGACGTCAGATTTTCTATTTAAGAGACCTTTAAGGATGAGACGTTTTTCACTAACGAAAATCAACAACAAAAGTGAAAGTCATAAACAAAGCAGGAAATAAACGGAAACACTGAACCTTTATTGATTTTCACAATTTTATTCTCTACGACGTTTACGTTTAGGGGAACTGTACCAAAAAACTCCGAAAGTGCCAGAACTATGATAAATTAAGGTGGCCGAAATATTGCCCAAAGCTGCTTCTATATTTTTTTATTAATTTTAAAATATAATAAGAATATTTTTAGAGAAATAAAGATGCTAAACCATCTAAAAGGTTCCAAGCAACACTCCTTAAAAAGAAGTAACAAAAAGTGAATTTGTATTAAAAATTGATTTTGTCTTGTTTTTTTTTTAAATTTCTGCGTTTGTTATTTATTTAATGATATTCAGGAATCAAATTTAATTATTGGTTTAATCTTTCTTTTTTTTAATAATAAAATAATATAAGTGACATTTCTCTCTACAATTGAGCGTATGCTCGAATGGCTCACAGCTCAGTTTGAGCTAGCCATTCTCATTTTTCTCTCACAATACTCAAAACCGCGCAAGTTGGACAGATCAGTGTTTTTTCTTTTTTTACGATTTTATGTGAAAAGATTTTGTTACGGGGTGTTTTTTTTTATCATAAATTTGATGAATAATTTACCATGGCATATACAACCTACGAAAGAGCTTTTCCACCGTTTTGCTCTGGAGGTTAGGCACCAACGTTAAGACGGAGGTGGACGCAAAGTCACAAACATCTCACAAAAATCCTATTGTCACGCGCTATTAAGACATTGTTGATGAAATAAATTATCTATCTATCTATCTATCTAAGTATTACATTTAAAATTTAAACTTTGAGCCCTTGCATACAACTATGCCGAAATTTGGTCCGGCTACTCTAGGAATTAGCAATTTGCAAAAAAAAACACGTCTTTGATTCCTACAAGCTTCTACTTTGTGATTATGTATAAACTTTCAAAAAGGGTAATTTTAGATATTTAGAAAAAAAAACATTTTGTCTTTACGACACCGATGTTTCAATCGTCCTTAAAGGGTTAAGCTGGATTTTGGTGTGCCAAACATCTTTTTCACCAACAAGTTATATTATGTCAAATAGAGAATATTACTGTTAATATCTCCAGTAAATTTATATGCATTTTAATTGGAAATGTGGCAATATCTTCTATAATATATATATATATATATATATATATATATAAATTACCCTTTTTGAAAGTTTATACATAATCACAAAGTAGAAGCTTGTAGGAATCAAAGACGTGTTTTTTTTTGCAAATTGCTAATTCCTAGAGTAGCCGGACCAAATTTCGGCATAGTTGTATGCAAGGGCTCAAAGTTTAAATTTTAAATGTAATACTTAGATAGATAGATAGATAGATAATTTATTTCATCAACAATGTCTTAATAGCGCGTGACAATAGGATTTTTGTGAGATGTTTGTGACTTTGCGTCCACCTCCGTCTTAACGTTGGTGCCTAACCTCCAGAGCAAAACGGTGGAAAAGCTCTTTCGTAGGTTGTATATGCCATGGTAAATTATTCATCAAATTTATGATAAAAAAAAACACCCCGTAACAAAATCTTTTCACATAAAATCGTAAAAAAAGAAAAAACACTGATCTGTCCAACTTGCGCGGTTTTGAGTATTGTGAGAGAAAAATGAGAATGGCTAGCTCAAACTGAGCTGTGAGCCATTCGAGCATACGCTCAATTGTAGAGAGAAATGTCACTCTATATATGTCAATATATATATATGTCAATATATATGTCAATATATATATATATATATATATATATTGACCAAATCTCTCAGTTACATAGTAAAAGATATTTCACAAGTCAGAGATGAAAAAGAATTCTTACAAATGTTGAGTCAAATTCGGAGTACCCATCCTTGGATACAATAATAGAAAAGCAAAAGAAAATTAATATGAAATACAAATGATGACCTTGTCTGGAAGAAAATTTACATGGTAGAAGTAAAAACTAATAGAAAAAATCTTCAATAATTCAAAAAGAAAGAAAGATGATGCAGAAAAGCTGAAAACACAAGTGAAATTAAGTAGAGATTTAAAGAAAAAAAAGAGACAAAAGAAATAAAAATGAGTTATAAATTCAATATGGCTATCCCGGAGCAGGAGCTAAACCACTAATGGTAACGTTAGAGCTATTCCGCAAAGATTCGAGGAATTTACTTTTGCGTTTATTAATCTCCTTACGAATTGGAGAAAGCTTGGCCAGACAATGCATCCAATGGGTAGGATAGTTGAAGGGCAAATTTTAGAATAAGCCGCAGGACTTTGTTTTTAACAACCTGGAGTTTTTGTATGAGAAACCGCACAATCGCCCCAAACTGAACACGCATACAACATAATGCCACGGAAGATGCAGTTAAAAATAAGAAATTTGTTCTTAAGGTTTAATTTGGATTTTCGATTTATGAAAGGGTAAAGGATATTGATGAATTTTAAAGCTTTCAGAGCAGTGTCCTCACAGTGAGCTTTCCAAGTATGAGCCATAGGTATTTTAATGTGGAAGACCAAGGGATGTTTTCACCAAGTAACTTAAGGGAATCGCCAGGTAGAAATTTAGCGCTACGCGTTTAGAAAAGAAAATTGCTTGTGTTTTGGAGGTGTTGATTCTCATCTTCCACTTTTTACAATAAGCCGCGAAACTGTTAGCGTCCTGTTCAAGAGCACTACAAATTTTACCTGGATTTTTGGATGCAAAATATATGCAAGTGTCGTCTGCATACATACATGTTTCTAAAGATAGAAACAAAATTGCAAAAAGCCCCTCCCATTTAATTCAGATGAAATGTTGGTTCACTTTTGCATAATAATTCCTAGTATGTTTTGAACAATTCTTCAAAATACCCAGCATAATATTGATGAACATATTAAAATAAGAAAATCAAGAAATAAACATAATGAAAAGGATTTTATGGTCTTATAGCAAGCCATAAGTACATCCACACTAGACTGACATGAATTTTAATTGCCGTTGATAGTAATTTTAACGTTCTATCGAGGTTTTCATAACCTAATATCATTTTATGCTACTTGGGATTTTTTTGCTTAGAAGATAAACCTTGTTCATTAAAATTCCTAATTTATAAATAATGAGCAGGTGCAATAAATATTGAGATGTCGAAAGAATTTTATCCATTATTTTGTTATTACATCGAAATTTATCTAAAAATCTTGTCATTATATAAATCAGTATTATTCGTAGAGCCTGAGTTCGCGCTCTTGAAGAATTTTACTGCGCTTTTGGATTTATTTTTGGCTTTTTTCCAAGATAAGATTTCAAAATTTTTCAGAAAAATATAATTTTCAATAAAATTTGTAGACAGATAGTAAAAAATTAATAAGTTTTAAAAAGATAATTTTACTCCTCGATTGAGAAGATCTAAAATTTTTGCTTAAAATGTATAGTATTATTTGAAATAACTTAACTTTGAATTAAAAATTGATAAGTTTTGCAAATGCTCGCTTCAATATATAAAAAAGTTAAGTAAACATTTAGGGTAAGGCTTTCAGGCTTCGTACATACACTCACCTCAAATACTTGATATTTTTTCCCATATTCCTTTAATGAGTTTGACGATTTTTTTTTCAGGTAATGTGTGACTTAATGAAAGGTATTAAAATATGTTGCCATAGGTCATATTCGTTAAATCAATGTCGGAAAAATATTAAGTGTTTGATGCATGAAAACATTAATCCATTTAATCCATTTGCGCAATTTAAGAATGAAATATTCTATTATGACACAGAAATTCTGTATCGATCAGTCGAATGGTGAACTTAAAAGTGCAATCTGTGATCCAAGTCCAAAAAAGTGTAACCATTTCCCGCCTGTACGTGATTTTCCCAACAAAATTCGATACCTGATGAAAAGGACATTCATCCTCGAAACGTCGAAAGAATAAGATTGCGAAAGTCAAGAAAGGTCTAGTGTTTTCCGTCAAGTCTTGAATATTTATGCACAATTTCCGAAAGCATTATTTGCTATTTGGCACAAACAATCCAATAATTTTTGAAAAAGAAAAAATGTAGTATCATGTTTTTTTTTGGGAAATAATGATTATTTTATTAATCGAAGCACAATAAGCAATTATCGTATTTGATATTTTGTTTAAAAGCATCTGCACAATGTGACCATTTTCACACTTACCGCAATATGAAGCGCATTCTGATTAGTGGAAAAGTTTTGTTGCAAAGCCACAATATAAACTCTATAATTTGAAACTTTTATTCTGAAAATTTCATATGATTTTTGGTCTTTTTAAAATCAGGTTACTAATACCAAACTAATGCCTTTAAGTGAAACATAAATTTATGCATTCAACTTAAAGCTATCTATTCGAACTGGGATAACTGTGACTGTGAAGGTTAATTTAAGAACTGGATTTAAAGATTAAAGTTAGTTTTTAGATTAAACGATAGGTAAAACTTTTAGGAATGTTTTGCAGAAAGGGACAATAGTATTAAAGTTTCGCAAATCTCATGTATTTGTATGTAAACTTTTAGCATCCCTTTTTTCTAGTCTCAGCGATAAGACCAACGGATAAGACACATTTTAATGGTATAAATCAAGTTTTGTGAAGGCACTTTTCTTTCTCTCTTCCTCTGTTGGAATGCTTTTTTTTTAATTTCATCTCGTGAAAAACCACTATGGTGTTTATGGTCTAGCATCGAGCTAATTGAAATTAAATCACGTAGGAGAAATATTTCTCCCATGAGAAAACATCTCTGGTACAATTATAAAAATTTTCTAAAAGAAGCGACTTGAAAAAAAAGTGGTAAGAATGCCAGTATTTTTTTCATACAAAATTATTCACTTTGAAGCATTCTTTACACGGAATATTCTCACTAGTATAGGAACTCTGATGATTTCGGGCCAAGAGATAAAATTAGCATTTTAATGGTGACAATATAACACTAATACATTCAAAAATACCATTAGATAAATTAATTATATAATGACAAATTGCTAATTTGGCCGTTGTATAGATGAGTAAATGCTAAATACTAACAATGTACATTTTTCATCTATTAACATAGAATAAATCACACTTGAATACGTACATATTTGAACTCGGGGGGGATTGTGCAGTGGTTTAATTGAGTGGTTGATTGAATGTTTTGCAAACAATAACTAGTCAACAATCACTCCCAAATGTCTAACTTTTGCACTGAAGCTGAATTTTTTATTGAAATTCAATTGATTTTAGCGGATTTCTGCTACACTTTTCACACTCTGTTTGCACTTGAGGATATTTTTTTTCTTGCACAATTACCCTCGGAGATTTTCAATATAAATAGTATATTGTTGAAAATTGCACAAAAGAGCACTCTTTCACATCTTCACGAGTCCCACTTTGGCGGTTTCTTGTTTAAACACTTTGAATATTGGATGATTGCAATTGAATTATATCAATGTATGGGATATTTGTGAATTTTCCCGCGCGAATTTCACTTGAAGGAGCCAAGACATCTTTTACTTGATCAACTGACAAAATTCTTCAACAGAGAATCTGGCTGAATTGTACAATGTCAGAAAGCACAGAGATAGTAAAAATTGTTCACACAATAAATAAGATACAGCAATGCGCACGACAAAATGCCCAGAAGCACGACGTTATCAGCGTGAACACCGAGATTCAACTGAATTTACAGCGCCAAAAATTGTTGCTATCAACATAGAGGAAAGACGGGGAAAGTGTCGTTGAATTTTCCCAACAAACTCCAACGAAAAGCCAAAGCACGAGTGGTCAACGATAAGCTCCGAAGCTTCAACACTGCGGGTGCACTTTCGAATCGTAACACCGTGTACGGGGAGAGCTTTTTCCGTTAGCCAGCCGGGTGCGCAAAAGGTGAATGAAAAGCTACCCCCACAGTCTTTTGGGGGACTGGGATATGAAGGTGGACTTGAAGTGCAGGGACCAAATATCCACCCACGAGGTCTTCGAAACTTCGACTTGCGTGCTGCTCAACGTGTCTCAACTTCCCATGAATTATTCCCCCATTCATCCTTGTGTCGCAAACCGTGGGGGGACAATCTGCTGCCTGACGACATTTTCACTGAAGCAAAATAATCCCAAACACCCTATTGATGATGCGGGGTGAAAAACACACCGATAAATTACATCCCCAAACCCCTCAATCCATCCCCAACAATCTGCCGACACTCACTAGATACCCCAACTCCAAAGTTTTTACAGGAGATTTTAATCTATGAAAAATTCATCGTTCGATAGTTAAATGGGGCCTTTACCTCTATAGTGGCGGTGTGAAAATCAATCGTATCAAAGTATTCAATTACAGTATGAAATTTTAATTCGCCTGTAGCATCTAAAATCTGCGCCCACACGGCCCAATTCTATAAAAGCACCTTCATAATGGTAATACCCAAAATATCATATTTATAAGCGTTTTAGGAGTTTTTGTGCAGCATGTTCAAGGATGAATATTTCAGTGAAATATGCATGACTTGAAAGAGATCAATATAATGGAAAACTAAGCCGAATATTATACAGGAGCTTTATCAGCTGTAATTCTTTCATAATCACACGTACTGTGAATGTTGCACATCAAATGTGGAGCTTTTTTCTATTTATTTTTTTCATTTACACAAGCGTCATCCTTTCTAAAAAGCGAAAGAACGAAATATAAAATATAAAAATAAAAAGACTTAAGAACTTAAAGGATTGAAAATTAAAAAAAAAAACAAAATCCTAAGCTTCTCAAACCCCATTTTGAAATAAAATGTCCAATGCAAACTACAGAGAAGTCACAAAAAAATAGAACACTAACAAAAAGCGTTTTGCAAAGTCAGTCACTGTACACCCTCTCTTCAAAAGGAATAAAGCTTTTATATTAAAAAAAAGAATAAAATAAAAAATCTATATCGCAAAAATTTTTAGCACTTGTTGCGAAAAAGGTCAAGTACACGGATCACTTCATTATGGATAGTGGGTAGAAAATGGCATTGCACAAATGAGGAGTAAAAAGTCAAAATTGAGCAGTAACAAAAAAAATTGAAACAGTGATATTATCATCCAAATTTTGGCAAAGGGAAAATAAGGGCTTTTCATTCTATCTGCAACAATTTTAAATGTTAATGGCTCTGGCACACCTTTTAGATCGAACGAAATTCGGTTTGTCACTAGATAAATTTAGAACGATTAATATGCGCTGATTTGCAATTGCGTCAAGTTTTGATGTGCGCGCCCTTTTCTCGGAGAAATGATACCTTTCGTTAAATTGATGATTTCCAGTTTCGTATATGCTTTTTCCTTAATTCCCATTGGAAAGTTTAGAGCAAAGGCTATAATAGTAGAAATTCTTCAATATCTTTCAATCCTTCTGAGATTCATCGCTTAGAAAATGATGCAATGAGCTTTCGAGTTCTTGCAGTATGAAGCCTTTCAGACGTATACTAGAAACTTGCAGCTCTTGCCCTATTTTTCTCTACTTTTTTTGGCAAAATCTTTTTGCCAATAACTTCCTGATGGTTGTGTAATAAATATCTTACTTTCCTTGCACCAAAATATCCAATAAATCCCGATCTTTGGTAGTCCACAACAAATTCATTCACCATTGTTTACAACCGCGTCAATTGTCAGACACGTCAAAAGCAATTCAGCTCTCGGGGGTGCCACATGCAAATCTGCAGGTTTTAGTGAAATTGAATGGCCGAAATTCATGGACCTAATTTCTCACAACAAATTAAACTTGGATCTTAGTGCGAAAGAGTGGAATAGAAGTATGCAAAATGTTTTAGAAAGAAGAAGATGGAAATTTCGATAGCGTGAAATTCTCCCGACCTAAAAGGTGTGCCAGAGTCATAAATATATAAATTACACCCATTTTTGTAAAGATTTAAGTTTTTTACTGACCATAATTAGATATTTTACTGCTCATTTTTAATTTTTTTACTGCCCGTTTTGACTTTTTCACTTCTCGTTCGTTTTTTTGCCGTAGAAAATATCATGTGCCAAGGTAGTGCAAACGAAGCAAATAAAAATTCACTCTGGAATAATCCGATATGATGCTACAGAATTAAGTGGAAGATGGTCTGATTGACGTTCTAATTAAATACAATCTTCTTGAGATTACGCAGCAAGCTCAAACACTATTAAACACAGTGTAATAAGAATGCCCCCATTCCCTTTTATGCCCTGGTGTAATCCTAACCAAAACACTGAACGAGTCTCAGAGAAAGATTGCAAGACTTGACCACTGATGAAGGCTTGGAGACCGAGCCGAAAGCTCTGATGATAGTTGATGTGTTTCCCTGAGTGATTATCTCTTCCCGACGACTTCCGGTTTTCCCTATTGTTGGTTAAAGTGTTATAGCTACTCTTCTCCCACAATTGCATCCGTGCTTGATGAAGTTTCTTGAACTTTGAGTAATTACTTCACACATTATCCTCCGTGTGATTTCGACTTTTTCTGGATTTTGATCATTCGGCATTTTGGCTGTTGTGCAAAACATATTAAAGACAGGAGGAAATAGATGATTTAGTTCTTGAAATATGGCTAAAAAAGATGTTTTTGAGGTATAAGGAAGGGCCTGGGCAAAGATCTCTTCAGCTTTACTTATGTTTCACTGACTGTATTAACGGACATTTCATCAATAAAACCCCAAAGACTCTCCATCCTTTCTTCTCAATATATTCGAAAACGGAAATATTGCAGTTAATTCTTGAGCAACAAATACATTATTCTCGAGTTCAGTTTTATTCTACTCGTTTGCACTACACAGTAAAAAATTTTTGATGATTTTCATTGTAAATTTTGCATTAAACGAGTAATTGTGTGTACTGGTACACATTCATGTTATTTCTACACATTTTGTCTGAAAACTGTGTAATGTTACACGAAATCTGTAACAAAATGTACACAGTTGTGTAATTAATATTATTTTTAGGGTGAAATAATATTTATTTTATTTAAAAATGAGTAGTGAATTGAAGTGGAGTATTAATCCAATTAACTGAGTATTTACAAATCACTAATTTAGTTCAGTACGAATTTATTACCATTTATTACATATATTTTTCAAAGCAAAAGTATTCATGCTCTGAGTTTTGGTGCAAAGGTCTTTTTTATTCCTGGTAATGTTCCTTGGTAATGTTTATGAATGTGCACTAATGAACAAGTTAAACCGACGATAAATTTTCGAAAGTGGAAATGAAAAAGTTATAGTTTGCATAATCTAATAAATTTAATATTTGATAGCGTTCGTCACTTTTTTTATCCCTCTGACTTTTTTGTGCTTGCCTGTTAAATTGTTTGGAAGTAGGGACGTCACAGTTTGTTAAAAGGGAGTAGAGGACTGAGAAGACTGGTCAAAGTGCAAGACAAACTTTCTCGGCTTAACAATCAACTATTTTGCTGTCGAAGCCATCCTCCTGTTATTCCTCATCAAGTGTCGTCGTCCAGGGATTAGTGTTAGGACAGATGTTTGCTATAGATTATAGATTATTATATATTTTGCATTTTCTCTTTAAAATTGAAGTTTCATGTCAACTTTTGCGCTTCTTAGGAACCGATATTCAAGAAAAGGACAACCATGAGCCTTACATGACCCTCCTCCGATCGGTATCGCGTGATTTCATGCTGTATATCAATGAAAGCCCGTGGGGAGACCATTGTGGGGTGTTGAGAACTCTGCGAAATTGATGCTTTGACGACTTTAGCCTTATCACCAATCATTCGCCCACCCTCAGCCGTTAACCTCTGCTCCTTCGCTTCCTCCCTGTCTCTCACACTCTATCGCGTGCCACTTCAGGAAGCAATTCACTTAAATATCAGACACAGGAAAAAAAATTCAAGGATGAGGCACAGCTTCACCTTCGTCTTTTCTATATATTTTTTTTTATGGCCCAAGCAAAAATTTCCAGAGTTTCAAATTTTGAGAAAGTTCGCACTTTAGTCACACAAGGGACTCTTAGGAAATTTAAGCATATATCCAACTAAATTACATTCAGTACCCGTATTTCTCTCCCCATATTATAAAACTAACTATATAAAAAAGGACTTTCTATACACCAAGGAACTTAAATGTAATATTAATTTAAAATTCAGTATTTTCTTATTTGAAGTCCATTAACCCTATTTGAATTATACTGCAAAACTTTTAAAATATCTCTGTTCAGGTAGTTCCAATCTCTCACAACTCTGCATAATTCATTTTATGTAATGATTTTATCTGTTAATCATCATGATAACTTATAACTTTTGCTTAATTAAATTACTGGAAGAATTCCTACAAAACCGAATGCCCGTTAAATTTATTTACATTATTTAGTTTAATGTAAATTCCTCTGCTGCAAATATTTTATGTGAATAATAAAATATTTTTGTTCATATACAAGCTGATCCATAGTTTTTTTTAAACCGTGAAAATATGTCCAATATTTTTATTAAACACTTTTGGGTAAATTTTTGTGATCAGCTTAGTGATTAACGAAAAGTCACTAATTAGTTTTTTCTATTTCTTGTTCAATCTCCATAGAATTTTTAAAAAAAATTAAGAATAATGTGAACTCCTCCAAAACATATATCTTACATTGATACAGATACATTTCAACTATCTAATTATTTTCTCAATTTTTTATACTAAAAGTTAATATGTTATCAAATTATTCGATTAAACGTCTTATACTGAAACTATACTGATATACTGATTGTAGTGATACTATTTTTAAACATTCCGAAGTGAAGTAAATTGTCATAATCTACGTTATAAATGATATTATCTATCGAGTCACAATACAACAATAAATAAGAGAAAAATTTGCTACGTGTTTTTCCGACGTCCTTTCATATATACTTGAAGAAAACCTGTGTTTGAAAGCAAAGGTTGGAGGTAAAGTAATTGAGATTAGATACACATACATGTTGGGAAGAAGCCAAAAAGACGAAGAACGACAAAAAAGTTTGCTGATTGATGTGAGAGGCTCACGACAAATAAACATTTTCACCGTATTTGTGGTAGTCGGCAAGAAAGCCAATTAATGAAAACCAAAAAAAAAGGTTTCTCTATCATACCAATGACATTCTTCCGATCCTTTCAACAAATATACAATTTTTCGTCAATGGGGGGTGAATCCAACCACCCACTGCTTTTTACGTAGCCTCTCACTCGCCCACAAATCCACACGTGTGATTTACAATCGCAACAATAGGCTACGACGGAAAATCCTTGCCATAACATAGGCCCTCATTCCATCAGCCTAACTTTTCTTACATACGCCCTCGACGAACCCAGACAAATAGCAGAATTTTCTATCAATCACCACCTAATTCCGGAGTTTTTTTTTCTGAAGTTCCTTGGCTTCAGTACACTTTGCGCCAGTCAATTGATGCGGTGGAAATTCCTTTGAATATCGTGATATATGAAACCTTGAAAATCGCATCAATTTTCGAGGAAAACTCTTAGAAGTTAAAGGAGTTTAGTATGTCAATATATCACAATTGAAAATAAAATATTTTAAACTAAACATGTAAACTCAGTAAGATAAAGTGGAAGACTATAAAGTTCTTAAAGGCTTTAATATGAGAAAAGTAATGACTAGAATAAAAACAATAATTTAAAAGGAGGTGCCACAGCGTCCCAACTTTTCAGAATACACGAAATCGTAACTTACATGCTATATTATAAAACTATTTTTACATTTATTTATTATTATCATTTTTCAATATCATTAGGGGTTCAGCGTATCAGATATCGGACAGTGAAAAGCTTCGTACTACTAAGAAATTATAGTATTGTTCCGGACTTGGCCAGGAAATGGATATGGCGGGAACTAATGAAAGATTAGGGTTTCCTTTAAGAACACTTTATTGGCTTCACTCCTATCACCAAGCTTATCACTGCTCTAATCACTCTCCTCCAACAGGAGCCTCTCGGTCCGAGGAGAGATTGATGGAGATCTCTCAGTGGTGCGGCTCGGGGTAGAAGGTGAATTCACCTTTTCCGAGCTCCCTGGGCGCGAAGGGTTTCCCACGCTAACCGTCCGGGACTGAGCGGTTGTACTGTCTCCCTCTTGGATTCGCACCCTCAAGGGTGGGTTTCCTTGCTGCCGCAACCGGCGCAACTGCACCTTTCGACCAGCGCGGCAACCACGTTTAGTTCGCCGCGGCCTAACGGGAGGGCTGCGTCCAGAAATGGCTACGCGCACCTCAGTTGGAGCGGGTCGATGGCGACGGCTGTCTGGTTGGAGGGTCGAATAGGCGGGCCGGAAGGGTAACTGGCTTCGCTGCAACGCCCTTCTCACCCTTTCACTATCAGCCGTGGCAGGCACTCGGCGCGGGGGTTGAGGAAACAGATCCCCTGCTGCTCGCACCACTACCGATCGGATCTTTCGGCGCGGGGAATCTGGGTGGCGGCCGGGCACTGTAAGTAAATAGCCGTTATTTGGCGCCACAAGAGGATTCCTCTGGTGCTTACTTTTGAGAGAGCTCCGTGGAAGGCTTTTCAGAGGTTCTCGTTGCGCTATAAGCTGCAATTTCAAATCCAAATTGAATGACCGTTGCACAGGCTCAAATCCCTGACTAGAGTGCAGTACGTCAACTTATTACCCACAGGTCATTCACAATTGTTTGTGTAGTTCGCCTGACGTATACGGGAATTTTAAATACCCCTGAGGTACGATGATCACCCGTTTAACCATCGTAGGACTCCCCAGGAGGGGTGCGGGTCATTTTCCCCGCAACAGGCTCCCCCGCTTAATCTTGGCCGTCTCGGCCAAGCAAAGGCCCTTTGTAGGGCGCTAAGCGGTTAACATGCACCACTCTAGGACGTCCCCGAGAATTCCTGGCAATGCGGTACACCACATCATTCAGCTTCGTTTGTATTTCATACGGCCCTTCCCAATCACTCTGCAGTTTAGGAGACAATCCTTTTTTTCGCTGAGGGTTGTAGAGCCAAACGGCTGAGCCAATTTGAAAATTGAGCAAATTTTGCCGTCTGTCATACCAGTCTTTAGCTGCAATACCGGCCACCAGAAGGCGCTTGCGAGCAACCTCATAAACGTCATTGAGTGCTTGCCGCAATTCGTCAACAAATTCCTCTGGATTGGTGCTATGTGGAGGTCTCCCACATCTCAAGTCCATGGGAAGCCTCAATTCCCTGCCAAAAAGCATCCTAGCAGGTGTATATCCTGTAGACTCCTGCACAGCAGACCGGTACGCCAAGAGAAAGTGAGGAAGTAGCAGATCCCAATCTCCTTGAGATTTCTCTACGACTTTTGACAAGTACTGGAGGAGCGTGCCATTGAGGCGCTCTACCATCCCATCCGACTGAGGGTGCAGAGGGGTGGTTCGGGTTTTCTCAGCTCCCAGTTCCTTCAGCATTTCTCGAAACACAGCGGAGTCATAGTTCCTCCCTTGGTCCGAATGGAATTCCCTGGGAACCCCGAAACGACTCACCACACAGTCCAGGAATGCTCTGCCAATGGTGGTAGTTGTCTGGTCAGGGATTGCCATTCCCTCTGGCCACTTTGTGAAGTAATCGACGAAGAGGACGATGTACTTGTTGCCCCTGGCTGTGATGGGTAGAGGCCCCAAAACATCAGAGGCCACACGCTCAAAAGGTTCCCCGGAAAGCTCCATTTGCAAAGGATGCTTAGTGCGCTTGGCTGGGCCTTTCTTAGCGGCACAGGGGGCGCATTCCTGGCAAAACCTTTTTACAGCAGCCCTTCCTCCAGGCGCGTAAAACCTCTGCTTGAGACGTTCCAAGGTTTTTGTGACACCAAAATGTCCGCCCGCTTTCGTGGAGTGCAATTCCTCCAATATTTCCGGAAGAATTTCATCAGGAAGCACCCACAGCCCCCGTTTCTTCCCTGGAAACCCATCCTGCCACCAATAAGTGATAAGATCATCCTCCAGGGATAGAGACTCATAAAGTCCCCAATATTGTTTGAGACGGTGAGTCTGTAGAGCTACATTCTTCCATTCCGGTTTGGCGGCGCATTCTAACCACTTTCTAACCTCTCGCAGCTCTGTGTTTTGCTTTTGAGCTGTCAAAATCTTCGGCAGAAAATCAGTCTCGATCGTCGCTCCACGAGCTAATTCTTCAAAGCCCGTGGTCTCGTGAGTGTCCACCGACAGACAGTGTCCACAATCAGCCTCTTCACAGGGACGCCTAGACATTGCATCTGCATTTGCATGGCTTTTCCCTGCCCGATGCACCAGCTGGAAGTTATACTGTGCAAGTTTTTCCAGCCAACGAGCTATCTGCCCTTCAGGCGTCTTTAGGGACAATAACCACCTCAGGGCCGCATGGTCACTGCGCACCTGAAATTGCCGACCGTACAGGTAATGGTGAAAGTGCTTTACAGACTCTACCACAGCCAACAATTCACGGCGGGTCACGCAGTAATTTCTTTCTGCCTTTTTCAGGGCCCGGCTATAGTACGCGATGACTTTTTCCGCCCCATCCTGTTCCTGCTGTAGCACGGCCCCTACGCCTATACCACTGGCATCACAGTCCAGTACAAATGTACCCTCGTCTCGGGGATATGCCAGCACAGGGGCAGCCACCAGGGCGCCCTTGAGACGTTCAAAACTGCTCCCACACATTTCCGTCCATTCAAAAACGGCATTCTTCTCGGTGAGGCGATGAAGAGGTCGAGCTATGTCGGCAAATGAGGGCACGAATCGACGATAATAGGAGCATAAGCCCAGGAACTGGCGCACTTCTGTCTTAGACCTCGGTACGGGCCAGGCAGACACGGCCTCAATCTTCGATGGTGCAGCCTTTAGGCCCTCTCCACTGACTACATGCCCCAGGTATTCAACTTCACGACGGAATAGCCGGCACTTTTTGGGAGACGCTTTGAGGTTAGCGCTCCTCAGCCGCCCCAAAACAAGTGATAATCGCCTCAAACCTTCCTCAAAAGTGGAGCTGGGAATGATGATGTCGTCAAGGTATACCAGACACGTATCCCATTGTAATCCTGCCAAGGCAGAGGTCATCAGCCTCTCGAAGGTTGCCACCGCGTTGCACAGCCCAAACGACATCACTACCCACTGATACAGCCCTCGGCCGGTGCTGAAGGCAGTCTTTTCCTTGTCTCCTGGACGCATAGGACATTGCCAATACCCAGAGCACAAGTCCAGCACCGAAAACCACGAGGAGCCTCGGAGAGCATCCAGAGTGTCATCTATCCGAGGGAGAGGGAAGGAATCTTTTTTCGTCACGGAGTTCAGCCGACGATAGTCCACACAGAAGCGAGTAGAGCCATCCTTTTTCTTCACTAGAACAACGGGAGAGGCCCATGGGCTTGTTGAAGGCTCAATCACACCCTGAGACAGCATCTCCTCCACCAATTGATCAGCAACTTCGGCTTTTGCCATGGGTAGGCGCCGTGGTGGTTGTTTAATAGGAGCATGATCTCCGGTGTTAATCTCGTGTTGGGCTAATTCGGTCTTGCCCAGATCCCAAGATCCTCGAGAAAAGACATCTGCAAACTCGATTAAGATAGCGCATAGTGCAGCTCTCTGCTCTTCAGTGAAGTTTCCTGCAGAATCATCAAACAATCCACGAAGATGCTCAGGTAATTCTTTCACCTGTGAATTCCTCAAGCAGGTAATTTCATCGATGACTTCTCCCTCCTCTAGGACTGCCACCAAAGCCCCCTCGGGCAGCAAGAGCTCCTTCTCTTGCACATTCATAATTCGGATGGGGACACAATTTTCACGAGTTGTCACTGCTGCACGTGCCACAATGACAGGCCAGCACTCGGCCTCTTCAGAAGGTGAAACCACACCCCCTTCCGTCATATAGCGTCCCGTACCAGGCACAACAACTTCCCCACGTGCAGGAATTCTGACTGGGATGCACGTCTTCAGCCGTACCGGCCGCCCAGGCTCCCTCCAGATGCGACGCCCTTCCACGAAATCCTGAGTGCCTTGATTGAGAGACAATGTACCAGCCGTAATGTCCAACACGGCTCCAAACCGTCTCAGGAAATCCAATCCGAGTATAACATCATCGGAAACCCTGGCCACCTGAGTGGTGAGAACAATTGTGCGATCCCCCAGAGTCAATGAAACATCCAATTCGCCCTGAATAGGGGCGCTATCGCCCGTGATGGTCACCAGATTCCAGCGGGTTCCCCGTAGTTCAGGCACCGGCCGCATGGCCTCCAAGATCCGAGGGTGAATAAAAGAAGAATTAGCGCCTGTGTCAACAACAATGTCACACTCCACCCCATTTACACTGCCCCTCACTACCATTCCTCGGCCAGTATGCGGCATGGGAATTACCCCAGATTTGCGCAAGCGGATACCTCGACATTCGGGAGGGGGAAGGCTGCCAGAAGATGAAGAAGCAGGTGGCACATTCGTGTTGTTGTTGGAATTGTTACCCCCTGTCCCAGGGGGAGTAGAAGGGGAAGCACCTGAGGCCGAAGAAGCCTCCGTCCGATTAACTGGTGCTTGGGGGGTGTCTTTTCTTCTATTACCCCACCTCCTTTTTAGGTTAACGTTTGGAGTCCCCGGAGAGTTTGCAGGCTGTTCCTCATTTTCCTGCGTTGATGATGCTCTAGCCAAACTCCGGGAAGCTCGGTTAGCCTTTCTAGCAGCGTCGTACTTCATAGCAGCCAGGGCAGCGCTATTCATGTCCTGAGGATCGGTCAGACGCACAAGGTCTTGGAGATCCAGGTCAGCTAATTCGTCGATAAACTGCCGGACGGCAACCAAATCCATAACCTTAGCAGGGCATCCGTGGAAAGCAATCCGAGTGAGCCTTCGCACATCATGGGCATAGGCATTAATCTCCTCCTTGGGTTTTTGCTTTCGAGCCTTCAAGTCCACGTAAGCCAGGTCCTTGAGATGTTCCCTTCCAAACCTCTCCTTCAAAGCGCGAACAAGTACGGTGGGATTCGTTCTCTCCGTGGTCGGGACCTCAGAGAGTACAGACAGAGCTGCTCCCCTAAGGGAAGCCACTAACACTTCTCCTTGTTGATGAAGATCCCAGCCCTGGCTACGAGCCACGATCGAAAATTGTAATAGGTAATCCTCAAGGCAAGTTTTCCCATCGTAGACGTCCGCCTTAAGCTTTGGAGTAGTTCCCCTGGCGGTGACACCGGAAGCTCCCGCGGCTTCATGAGCATCTCTATGAGGTGCTGCTGGAGCGCCACTCGAGGAACTCAAGGGCTGCTCCCTTACGTGAACCGGAGTCACAGGTGTCGATCCACTATTATCCTCCAGCAAATCAATTAAAGAGATTGAGGGATCAAATTGGACTCGATTCCCCGTTCCCGGGTTAGCTCCATTTCCCTCGGTACTAATTTGAGACAGGTTGAGATTGCCAAGCATTTCCGCTATGCGCTCTTGGGTCCTCACATCTCGGGGCTGGCTGGTCGACTGCAGGACAGCTGGACCGTCAGGGGTCGGATCAATTATCTGAGCCCGACTAGGATCCATCGACCACATCTCCATCCGTGCTTTCAGCACCGTGAGCTCGTGCTCCTGAGAACTCAAGGAGTTTTGAATACCTCTTAAATCCGTGGTGACCGTAGAAACTGACTCGGCCACAAGTTCCTCCAGAAAATCCCTCTGGCGCCGTTCTCGTTCATCCAGAAGGCGCGATATCTCTTCCAGAGTAGCCATAATTTCCATTGAGTGGCCTTATCCCACTTCTGACACCAATTGTTCCGGACTTGGCCAGGAAATGGATATGGCGGGAACTAATGAAAGATTAGGGTTTCCTTTAAGAACACTTTATTGGCTTCACTCCTATCACCAAGCTTATCACTGCTCTAATCACTCTCCTCCAACAGGAGCCTCTCGGTCCGAGGAGAGATTGATGGAGATCTCTCAGTGGTGCGGCTCGGGGTAGAAGGTGAATTCACCTTTTCCGAGCTCCCTGGGCGCGAAGGGTTTCCCACGCTAACCGTCCGGGACTGAGCGGTTGTACTGTCTCCCTCTTGGATTCGCACCCTCAAGGGTGGGTTTCCTTGCTGCCGCAACCGGCGCAACTGCACCTTTCGACCAGCGCGGCAACCACGTTTAGTTCGCCGCGGCCTAACGGGAGGGCTGCGTCCAGAAATGGCTACGCGCACCTCAGTTGGAGCGGGTCGATGGCGACGGCTGTCTGGTTGGAGGGTCGAATAGGCGGGCCGGAAGGGTAACTGGCTTCGCTGCAACGCCCTTCTCACCCTTTCACTATCAGCCGTGGCAGGCACTCGGCGCGGGGGTTGAGGAAACAGATCCCCTGCTGCTCGCACCACTACCGATCGGATCTTTCGGCGCGGGGAATCTGGGTGGCGGCCGGGCACTGTAAGTAAATAGCCGTTATTTGGCGCCACAAGAGGATTCCTCTGGTGCTTACTTTTGAGAGAGCTCCGTGGAAGGCTTTTCAGAGGTTCTCGTTGCGCTATAAGCTGCAATTTCAAATCCAAATTGAATGACCGTTGCACAGGCTCAAATCCCTGACTAGAGTGCAGTACGTCAACTTATTACCCACAGGTCATTCACAATTGTTTGTGTAGTTCGCCTGACGTATACGGGAATTTTAAATACCCCTGAGGTACGATGATCACCCGTTTAACCATCGTAGGACTCCCCAGGAGGGGTGCGGGTCATTTTCCCCGCAACAGTATTTTAGTAGGGGAAAATCCTCTCCCTTCGAACGTTCATGCCTTCGAATAATGTGAATTTTCTTTAATTTTTTTTCTAAGAGATTTACACATTTCTATTAAATGTTAGTATGTGATAATTACTTGCAAGTCACTTAGGAAAACTACCGGAATTACACATTATTCGAAGGCATGGACGTTCGAAGGGAGAGCACTTTCCCTTAATAGATTTTTTTTTGATTTTTAGTGTTTCACAATTCATTTTAAAAACCATTTTATAAGTCTTTCCAAATATTACCTAAAATAGCTTGGAATATATTAATTTTATTTCTTTAAACAAAACAAAATAAGTATAAGCGGTTTATAACCGATTGACACTCACTAAGACTCGTCAAAGATTCCAAGACCTTTCCAACAAACCCAAAAGCTTGTTTCAGTCGCGTGATAAATTACGCTTTCTAGACACTTTTTACTTTTAAACTTTTTAAAACTCAACTAAACTCAAAGAGAGAGCAATTATATATTATCTACTTTTTTTTCAACTCGGCACTGGCCTGTAGGGGAATTCTGTAACGATATGACAATATCACATGACAAGTTTTTATAGTAAATTCGAGAGCAAGATAAAGTAAAAGCCCAATGAACATCGAATGGCTACTGCAGGAAGCTTTATGAAGCTTTCAGTAACTGATATATGAATTTGTTTTTCAATTAATTTACCACATAAAAAATTTTAAAATTTGTCATATGACATAGTCATACAGTTATAGGGGGAAGTGGAACTATTTTGATCTGTCGGGCTATATACGATTTTTCTCATATTTTTGAAAAAAGCTTTACGATTATTTTATTTAGATCCACAATTATCTTGACTATCTAAATTACGTTGCATTAAAGCTCAGTTCTTTTTAGAAATATCGTCAGTTAAAGCAGCATTTGTTGTAACTTAATTTTTGCGATTGTAAGTGCGTAAGTGCGCTTAATTAATAAAAAGGAGAATGGTCAAAAGTATATGGGCGCTGGTCCCGGAATCGCCACAAACGAGAGTAGGCGCATTTTGTAGGTACTGATATAAGATTGAAAAATTGCCGGGACTCAGGACGATAAACGTTGGGAGTCCTTCTAAAATGGCCTTTATCCTTCCGAAAAATCGCTGTTTTGACAACGAATTATGCAAGAACGACTAAAGCGATCTTGATGAAATTCGGTATAGGGTCAGTGTATGACTTAAAGTTTTTATCCATGCATACGACCCCCTCCCTCCACCCTCCGTTCTGATAGCCCCCATACAAAATGGGGGCACTATACCTTATAACTCCTTTCTAAGACGATGTAGAAAGCTGAAATTCGACAAGGGAACAAAGCTTAGGGAAGACTTTTAAACCATGTATAATATGTCCCTCCTCTGTCCCCCTTTCTGGTAGCCCTCATACAAAATGAGAGCATTTCACCTTATAACTCCTTTCTGAGAAAAGATAGAAAGTTGAAATACAGCTTGGGAACAAGTCTTAAAGAAGACTTTTTAACCATACTGCCCAAACTCTTCGTCCATCACCCCTTCTGGTAACCCCCATACAAAATGAGAGCATTTCACCTTATAACTCCTTTCTAAGAGGGGGCAGAAAGCTGTAATTCGACTAGATGTCTATAAATGCATATAAAATCTAGAAAATTATTGTTAACGTTATTAGTTATTCATTTTTTTCATTCTTTTACAAACCAACTACTTCTACTCAGAAAGGAAGGCAAAATGTTCTCATTTTGTATGGGATTACTAGAAGGGGTGGTGGAGGAGCGGGTTAACATGCATAGTTGAAAAGTCGTCCATAAGTTTTGTTCTCTTGTTGAATATCAGCTTTCTACATCCTCTTAGAAAGGAGTTATAAGGTAAAGTGCCCCCATTTTGTATGAGGGCTACCAGAACGGAGGGTGGAGGGAGGGGGTGGTATGCATATATAAAAAGTTTAAAACATACACTGACCCTATACCGAATTTCATCAAGATCGCTTTAGCAGTTCTTGTATAATTCGTTGTCAAAACAATGGTTTTTCGGAAGGATAAGGGCCTCTTTTACAAGGACTTCCAACGTTTATCGTCCTGGGTCCCGACATTTTTCTCAACCTTATATCAATATCTTCAAAATGCGTCTACTCTAATGTTTGTATGAAGATGAACCAGCGCCCATATACTTTTGATCATTCTTCATCATTGTGAAAAATAGTTTTTGTGCTCTAGAACTGTTCCTCCATGGTTTAGAACATTGATCAAAGAACAAAAGTTGTTACCTATACTAATGTCTATCCAATGACATAGGTCCCGTTTGTGGCGATTCCGGGACCGGATTTGACCATTCTCCTTTATCAGAAGTTGTCGTAACTTCCATTTTTGGGGAAGTTACGATAAATTTTCATACAAAATTTCCTGTAATATTTCTGTAATGTTTGTAATATGTAATATTTTTCAATAAAACGTTCACATAACTCTTCCAAATATTCAAAGATTGTGCGAATAATGTAACAAGAAAGCATTTTAATACTATATATTTGCGAGAAAAAAGTGAGAAAAAATCCCTGCCCATCTGTCATTAATTCAAAACAAAACAAGTGACGTGGCGCACAAAATTTGTTCAATAAAAGTTGCGAAATAGGGGAAGTGTGCCAAATTTCGGCCAGCTTCTAATTTCGGCCACTTTGAGTGTAATCTCGGCCATGGAATTAAATGAATTACAATTATGGATTTAATCTTCGAATGGTCAATGAGTTCATTTTGCTTTTAAATATTTATTTATTTTAGGATGTATTAACACAAAAATTGCTAAATTTTATTTATAATTTGAATTTAAATTGCGTTGTAAAAACTCAGTGTGGAAAGAGTCTTACAAAAAATGTGACAGATCGATTGTGTTTCTAGCAGTCTTACAATTTGTGGAGAAGTGCAAGAGGTTTTCCTTCGGTAGTTTTCATGAAAATTGATTAGTTTTCATTAAAGATTGTTTCTGTTTATGTTAATAGTGAATCAATCTTTAAATTTCGGGTGAAATTTCCCAGCTGGATCCTGTATTTCGCGTTAAAAAGTAAATGCTTTGTGAGCGTCTTTCCGGTGAGGTAGTGTTGCCTATTCTGGCAACATCTTTTGCTTTCCTAAATTTCTTATTCATTTTACGTTCTTTTTTCAATTTCGGAGTTCTAAAATGTCCAGAGAAAAAAAAACCATCGCTTCTATGAGAAAGATAATGTGGAAAAGGCCTAGGAAGAGTTCAGGACGGGCAAATTGCTACGGGAATCTGCACGTAAATTTGAGATGCTACTCTTCAGATCTTCAGGATAAATTACACGGAAGATCTCAGGGCTTGTAGGTCATATAAACGTATTAAACTATATATTAAACTCGTTCCGTTAGACGTTTTGAAATTTTCTAACCGTTGCGTCACAAAAGGTGGTCGGAAAAAAGGTGGTCGGTATTTTACTCAAAGTGGCCGGAATACTACCCAAAGCAATGTCCATATTATTATTAATTTTTCAATATTTTAGGAATTGATTTAAAGAAAACAAAGATGATAAACTAATTTTCAAGGTTCCATACAACCTTCCTGAAAAGGAAGTAACAAAAAATATTAATATGAATTAAAAAAATTGCATTTCAAACTTAGGACTTCGGTGCTTATATGTAACTATGCCGAAATTTGGCACACTTACCATAGTCGAATAAAAGTAATAACTCCTTGTATACCTTTTAACGCTACCACGACATCACAGCCTGTGGCACACTTCCTTTCCTTTCATGAGCGTTACTTCAATCCAATTTTTCTTATGAAGCTGAGCATTTCTTTTAAGCAGATGATGAGAAGGTTCACCGTTTAATCCTAACCCTTAAAAACTACATAAGGTATATCTGCGATCTGAGCTCCCAAGATCACATTACTCTGCATATAAATGTATTTGTTGGATGTGACGTACTGGACCTACCATTCTTCCTTCAAATGTGTGTCCTTGTTTTTTTCAATCATCTTGTTTTGACTGGAACCCCAGAATTTGGCTTCTCTCTTGTCAAGGCGACTTTTTTGTTAAAGAAATCTCGAGACTTTATGAGAGGATTTTTCGCTACACTGAGAAAAAAAGAGGGTGCAATTAACTTTTTTTCCACGTAACTTTAACACTTTTAGGTGTAAAAATTTATCAACATTTTTTAATGTTAATTTTACACCTTTTTAAGTGCAAAATTAACATGAAAGAGGGTAACTTTAACCCATAATACACCTACAAAGCATAATATTTACAGATTTACACCGATTTCGGATCAATAATGCAGGGTAAAACATTTCCCAAATGTTATTTTAACTTTTTCGGATTTCTCTCAGTGTAGTATGTCTAACTTTCTGTTTTTCTTTCAAATTGTTTCCCCTTTCTTCTTTTCTCAGTTTTATATTTTTCCCTTTACGGCTTGCAACTGAATTGTAAGAAAATTGCATGTCCTATTAAAGTTGCGATTCTTTTTATAAATTTATACCTTAATGAATAAGAAAATCATTTATGATTTTAAAATTGCTACTTTCATTAAAGGCTTTTGTGTCATGAAACATAAATGCTATTCATTCTTTTTATTAACTAAACATGTCTTAATTGAATTCAATCTCAATCTTAATTAGTATTCATACATTTCTTTAGAACGTTAGCATAGATTTCAAAACCCATTTGACTACGACAATATATGCAAATGTAATTGGCTGGGCCTTTTACTTTGGCGCCAGAATCACCATCTACTTACATAGCTTAAGCTGCCTTACTGTTTATTTTTTTTTTCATTCTATAAATTTTTCGTTATTGTTGAATGATGTCTTCGAGCAAATTGATTTGTCTGCCTCTTGTGGTTTTGGCTAAACCGCAAAAGGAGACTACGTGAAGCTTCCCCACAAGAACAGAAATTCAACTCTCCTTCTTCCAACCAAAAGCCCACCCTTTTTCTCCCAGTGTTGAGGGTGGATTTGAGTGTTTATTTACGGAATTGACACCGTTTGTAGGACTTTTTTTTTTGGCTATGTCACGGCTTTTCTTCTTTTGTTCACTTAACTTATACCAGCACCCACACGCCAATTCCTCAAAAAAAATTCTTGTTGATCTCAAATTCAACTCCTGATAAATCTTTTTTATTTGTCACAACCAAACTCTACTAGACAACTTGCTGAAACTTTAGTCAGGGCATAAATAACACACTTCAGGAAATGATATTTTTGGCCTCACCCCTTATGAGCTTTCGTTTTTTTTTTTTTGGTGCACATTCTTTCTTTTGAGTTGTTGAGGAAATTAGATTCTACTGACACGTTTCCTTCTTCTCTAAAAGTAGCACCGGATGGAAGATTTAAGAAAAAATCATGACAAGTGGAGAAAATTATGTTCACTTTTATATGACAATTTTATTTCTAACATGTGTCGCTTATATTGTCTTTTGATTTCAACTTAATATTGTAATGTTGTGACTGGAAATTGTGTTTTATATTGAGTTGAACTATTGAAAATTCTTTTTATGTTCTTTTGAAATTTCACCCTTGTCCATTGTGATCAGAATCATTGAAATATGTTTGTACTATTCAATCTCAATTTAATGTAAGGGGAAATGGGGCACCTTTGAAATAGGGTACCTTTGAAATGGGGCTTTATTCTCCTATTTTAAATTGAACTGAGCATTATCATAATGTAATTTAGCAAGGGGGAAATATTAGGGTTGGAAGTGGTGTACAGTTGAAAACGAAGTGCTTGGAAGTCTTTGGAAGGGGAAGTGCCCGATTATAAAGTCTTTTCTGCCTAATTCCATATTTTTCAGGCTATACTTTTAGTTAAGATTTTTAATTCGAACGGCAGTATAATTTGAAAAGATCTTTTTTTGACATTTTAAAAGTTCGATTATGACAATGAAATAGAGTAAATATGCTCAAATTTATTACAGCTTAATTTGTGTTGTAATTTTTCCGAGGATATTCAGCTGAATAATAATTTTCTTTAATTTTTACAGGCTTTATAGGTATTTCAAATTCATATAGTTGCTCACAAATAATGACAGCTATAGCAATTGACTTTGAATCAATTTGATATATTTTTTTCTAATAATTTATCGTAATATGTATTGGATGATTGCATAAATTCGTGGAACTTTTTCGCAAATGCAGTTAAGGGGTATCCCATGGAACACATCCACTATTTTATTTGTTTACGTTTTTGCATATGCTGGAAAGATTTTAGTGTATTACGTCTCTTGAAAAGTATTCTGCAGTAAGGTCGATTTGTGCTTTTGAGAACCTTTAGAAAATGAGAAGCGAAAATGGACATTTGCAATATTTAATGTTTGAGTAATTTAGAATGAATCTGAGTGATGGATTTCCGTTAAAAAAAACATTTTTGAGGTTTATTTAGATCGTGTACTTGCTCTATAGATGATTAAAAGTGGCTTTGAAAATTTCGAAATAGTGATTTATTCTTCGAAATATCAATTTCCATTTTAAACGGTCTCTAATATTGATAGCTATATTGTGAGTATCCTAGTGAAAGAATTTTTTTCGATAACAATTGAAGAAATTATTAAAATGTTGGAAAATAATTTTGGAGAAATGTCTCTAATAACGGAAAAAGTCCTGCAAAAAATAGCCAAGCTTGTTGCAAAAGTTAATTAGCAATCACTAAAAACCTTTCCCAAGAGTGCAAAACGTTTCAATTTTAAAGAATTTTGAGCCCAGGGAGAGAATCAACCCTAATAAAATGTGAAGATACATCTGAAGTGCTGAATTAGTTGTTGCACTCGTACCTTTGGATTCTTACAGACTTTCCAGCACAGCATGAATAACTGCAAACGACAATACATTTTTTTTTGAGGCTCTATTTTCCTAAAGTAGCTCACGGGTCTCTTAGGGAAATTCAAAATATGTTGGTACGCCTTCGTAAAACAAAGATAATAATAAATTACTGAAAGTATGCAAGAATATTCTGTCGCTAGAAATTTAAAATATAAGCAAAATGTTAGAAATATGCGGAATAATAAATTTCTTGAGATATTTTTAAAGTTTTCCTAATTATATTTCTCATAAAATTAAATAAATTATTGATTAGTAAGTGTAAGAAGGGCATGAAGTGCAGGAAGTGCTGGAAGTATTGCCACATTTTCGAGAGTGTTGCGAAGTTTTGGAAGTGCGCAGGGGTATTCCATGCAAATTGTGGAAGTGCCTGGAAGTGGTGTACACATTTTCACCCTAATATCTCCCCCTTGTAATTTAGCTTTCTAATTGGTTTGTGGAGCTAAATTATGTCATAGTAAAGTCCAGTTCCATTAAAAAATAGGAGAATAAAACCCTGTTTCAAAACTTCCCTATTCAAAGGTATACCACTTCTTTCTAAAGGACGTCACTGCTTGTAATAGTGTCCCGAATGACAGGCGCTCTTCTGCAACTGCCATTCAAATTTTTTTCCAAAACGAAGCCTGAGGAACTTAAGGAATTTTTCTTTACTTTCTTTTTTTTATTTTTTTACAATTTTTTTTTCTTTTTATTCGTACATTCGTACTTAAATTTAAATTTCTGAATTTGTTACCTTTTTCTTTTACTATTCGAACTATATAACTTGAACTATTTTGCTGCTCGAGCATTATATAATAATCCCTCGATTTTGAATTATATATATTCGACTTCTTACCCCCCAAGGAGTCGTATTTTGGTGGAATTTTGGAAATCTGAAGTTTCGAGTTTTGTGGCGTCACGCTATTGGTCCGTCTGTCCGTCGAGCTGTCGTCAGCTCTAGAGGTCAAACGGTTAGAGTTAGCGACTTGAGACCTTCCGGGAACCCCACGCCCCATAAGTCGACCCAAGGATCGTTAAGATGCCCCTCATTTCCCCCCACCTCTCCACTTCCCCTCCAAAGTAACGTTTTTTTGGAATTGCTCAATAACGCGTCGTGCGATTTTTTCATATTTGGATATTTCTTTTAGAGATTACCCAGGCGGACATTTCGTCCTTAGACGAAAACACCGTTGAATCATTCCTAAAAACGGTTTTTCAAGTTCAAATATTAAAAAGACACTAGAGAGTGAATTTATCAAGTGAATGGGGTCATGTTTGGGCTCGTTGGAAAGGTCTTGGAATTTCCGACAAAACTGAACTGGTTCCAATCAGGTGTGAATCGGTAATAAACCGGTTCACAACCTATAAATAATTTTTATACGAAATTCAATTTAATTACTCCTGAGGTGTATTTTGGGAAATATTTTGAGTGATATATAAATCGGTTCAAATCGGTTGTGAACCTGTAATGAACCGGTTACTAACCGATAAGTATTTTTTTCGAATATGACTTTTATTACTCTTTAAATTATTTCATGGAATGTATTGAGTGATTTATGAATCGATTCAAATCGGTTGAGTACTAGTAAACGGTAAATGATGCGAAAGTATTTTTGAGATATAGCATCTAAGTCACGAGTTCGAGCATTTCGCAAAGGCCTGAGACGCTATGCCATCCCTTTTTGTTTTTTTTTTCTTTCATAATTGTAAAAGTGATGGCCCTATTTTTGAGAATAAAAATGAAATCGTGAAAAGAGAAATCAATGAAAGACTTTTACCTCGTTTGATTGCGAAGGTTTGGGTGAACACCACGTTGACGATAGACACAAGGATATTAAGGCCAATGAAAATAAAAATTATCGTCACCTATCAAAGATTCTTGCATCAATCACCTTAGTCGAAAGAAAACTTTTTCTGAAAAATGATATTCCTCCATTTGATAGTTCCATTCCATCACATATGCCCTATGCAATGCAATTACACTTACTTAATAATTTACAGTAGTAATTGAGCCATTAAAGAGTATTACAACTGCCTGAATAGCTATATATAATATCAGATAATATTAATTCAATTATGAAATTAAGTCAACAAATACGACTGCGATATTGAGAGAAAGAAAATGAGATAAATTTCAAACGTACCGCTCATACCTGCCAGAATTGATAGCCTTTGAGGAAGAAAAAGTTCTTTAATTGCTGTCTATTAAATTATCCATAATGTTTTTTGCGGATCTCCAGGCATTATATCAAAAAGAGTGATTTTTCCAGAGGAGAAAAAAGAAGCAGCAAGCAGAAATAGCTCATAAATTGGTGATCAAAGTGTAAAAACCATTAACTTTTTATGTTCTTCCCACACTTTTATAGCTTTTCGCCTTTACGCTTATGCGAAAAAAGTGCCTTTTCAGATGGGGATGTCAATGAAAAATTGCAGGAGGGTGTGTGTTATAAAAATTAAGTAGACACAAAGTAAGAGAGAAATTATATGCCATGAATTCATACTTTTAAACTCTCCCCTTCGCAATACAGCCTTTGCAATATTGGATTTTTGACCAAATTTCTCCCATAACTGGAGCAATAGATGTATCATAAAAATCCAAAGGTATATTGCCAGCAATCAAGAAAGTAAACTGTAGAAGTTTGAGAATTTCTTGTTGAGAGATGCCTTGAATATTCTTATGGGACGCGCACAGCTTTTCAATTAAGTGAATTGCATTACCCACTGGATGAATGTTAATTTCTAGAGACAAACTGCTGTTGCTTAACTTCATATTATTTAAAACTTTAATATATAGCTTTAAATTTTAGAAATGAAATGGAAATTAAATATTTTTGTATGTATAACATGCAAAAATGAAATTGCATAGCTCTTCTTTTCTCTTTGCTATACAATAGAAATATCTTATTCAACTTGGACATTTCATTTCCATGAAATATTTAACTTTAATTAAGTTAAAGAAGTATTTATTTTATTTTCTTTTTCTATTTTAGTTCATTGACAAATTTGAATTGCAAACCGTCGAATCTTTTAATTTACGAAAGTAACATTCAATCATCCCGTATAAGAATCGTCGTGATCAAAGTTTAAGTTGTAGGGTATTTTTAATTAATTGTTTGGATTCATGTAAAATAGTCTTAGAACCCTTAGAACCCAGATAAATATTGATAAATTTCAATACGCAATAAACCGGTTGTTAATCCATAAATTTATAAAGAACTCAAAAATTAAATTCGTCTATTCTTACTCTAATTTGTGAAGTCTCAGGTGATTTTTAGATCGATTAAAATCATGTTTAAAAGATAACAAGTTTAGTATTTTTATTTTGAAAAAAAAAAAAAAAAAATGTGAAGGTTGTTGCACTTAGATTTGATTTAAATGAGAGGGGGGGGGTCCATAAACAATTGTCAGTCAGTGGGTTCATTATACATCTCATTATATGCTACCCTATAAGGGCAGGTAGTGTCAAACCAGCCTGTTCTCTGGATAAACTCCATCAAACAGGAAGATTTAATTTCGGATAATTCACTTTAAGGCAGCACCACTTTATTAAGCAGCTTCTTGGATATGTTTTAGAGCTGGTCCAGGCAAACATTTCGCCCGACATATCTATGACCGGAAAATTCGCCATTTTAAATTATTGAAGACCAAAGGTCAACCACTTTGGAAGGCTCATTTTTCAACCGATTTGGTTAAATTTGGATTTTTTGCAAAGGTATCGCAATTTCGAACCCGGCTGCATCGGTCATAATCGGTGATGGATCGGGAGAGTAACGGTAATAGCTCTGTTTTAAAAAAAAATGTTTTTCGCTCGTTCAGTGTTTTGACCCATATAAAATTCAAACGGTAAGAGATATCAACTTCCGGTCTTCGATGACCCCTCCTCAAATGACATTATCTCGTACTCCACCTCTTTATTATTCCCCCCTCCCCTTTCATGCGTGCCCTATCCCCCAATAACAGGTCAAAAATGAGGTGTTTCAAATTTTGCAAAAAATTGGCCTAAGCTTTTTCAATGATTTTTGGATATGTTTTAGAGCTGGTCCTGGCGAACATTTCGTTCAAACATACCTATGGCCGGAAAATTCGCCATTTTGAATTATTGAAGGTCAAAGTTCAACCACTTTGAAAGGCTCATTTTTCAACCGATTTGGTTAAATTTGGATTTTTTGGAAAGGTATTGCAATTTCGAACCCGGCTGCATTGGCCTTCATCAGTAATGAACCGGTTATGTATCAATTTTTGTATAATTTTATATTCCTAATAATTGATATTCCCTAAAAGTAACGTTTTTTCGATTTTTCTCAAAATTGGCTCAAGCTTTTTCAATGATTTTTGGATATGTTTTAGAGCTGGTCCAGACAAACATTTCGCCAAAACATACCTATGAGCGGAAAATTCGCCATTTATTTAAAAAAAAAAGTAATGAAAGAATCGCCTTGTCCCACACTACCCCTGTCCCAAACCTCCCCGGTCTCCCCTACCTGTGTTCTAAGATAACTTTCGCACAGGAAGTCAATTAAATTGTTGCAACTAATCTTGAAATTTTAAAGTAAACCTTTTTTTTTCAAAAAAAAAAAAAAAACCATATGAATCTTAAGATAAATCAGCCTATTAGTTGAATAATAAAGATTATCACTAAAATATCAAATATTGGTTACTTAATAAATTAAAATAAACGAAAAATCTCTGTAAAACATTTTAGTAATAAGATGATTAATAAAATAATTTTACAAGTTACCATTTTATTACGTAAATGTCTAATTTAATTAAACTATGTTGATACTTTTTTCCAAAAAGATCTAAAGATCAATTTAATTACTGCAGTTTAAAATTAAAGCTTTATCGCAGAATTCAAATTCATATTCAGTCGTCGATTTAATTTATTTTTTAAAGATTTAAAAGTTTTTCTGGGATCAAATATTTTTATTACATGTGCATAATACATTTTATTTAATTATAAGATTATTCCTATTTTTCTTATTAGGTGAGATTCTTAACAATCTCACCTACTATAATCCTAACAAAATCTCATGTCCTCCGATTGGCCCCAAACTTTGCCAGAATGTGTTTTGACACTTCCTGATCACGAATATATGGATGGCTAAAAACCGTTCCCGTCCGTCCGTCCGTCCGTCCGTCCGGCCGCTCTTTGGAGCTTAATAGTTCCTAAACTAAAAAAGATATCGACTTGCGGTTTTCGGCAAGGTTATATATCGTATGAAAATTGCAACTTGGTGCATTGACCCCCCACCCCCCACCCCTCCTTCCGCCATTTTGAAGACCCCCCTTTTTTTGTTTTCTTAATGGCTCCGCCCCTATGGCATCGATCGGGCTCAAATTTTAGTATGTTATAGCTGGGCCTTAGGGCTTTCCATCAATACCAAACTTGAGGTCCCCCGACCCCCCTGACCCGAGCTATAAGGGTCCAAAAAAAATTTCTTAAAATGACCATAACTCCGGTTCTAATTATCAGAATTTAAAAAGTGAGGGCTTTTTGGAAAGCTCTCGTGAAATGCCACTTCCCCTTCTAACATCACAAGTTCATAAAACCACCGCTAGGGGCGCTATTAATAAAAAGAAAATTTTTAAATCTTAAAAGTTAAATAACTCAAAAATTCCTTATGCAATCAAGCTGAAATTTTAGTATGTTGTAGCCGTTGATTATACCTATCAAACAAAAAAAAAACCTTAAGTCGATCCATAACCCCTGACCCGAGCTATAAGGGGTCAAAGTTCGAACATTGATCGGCCTCTATCTCCGGTTCTAATTAACATAGCGACCTAAATTTTACCTTTTTGGTTTCGTATCGATGAGCACTTTCAGATGGAAGCTCAAAAAGTCCCCATAGGTGGCGCTGCGATAGCGTCAAAATTCATCGAAATTCAAAATCATTTTTCTCAAAAATTCCTTTGTGCAAGTTAATGAAATTTTAGTATGTTGTAGCCCAGTCTAGGACGTTTCCAAAATGGTGCGTATGTGCGCTGTGGTTTCAATAGAACCGGAGATATGAGGGGTCAAAGTTCACGAAATTCAAAAAATCATATCTCCGGTTCTATGTGACCGATTTTAATGAATGAGGGCTTAAACGAAAGATCTCACCAAATACTACAACTTTCTAGAATATTTGAACTTCGTGGGACCAACACCAGGGGCGCCACAGTCAAAAAACCAATTTCAATATCACATAACCTCAATTATCTCGACTGTCGCTAAACCGATTTTGATGGTTAGTTCGACATAATTGTAGAACACATTTGTCTCTACATTTCGTTCATACATCATTTTCCGCTCAGACTACGGTATCACTCCGATTTTGCCGTTTAAGTGTGAAAAAATTGATTTTTCCCATAATAACGCTTTGAAATCACTCAGATGCCAATTTGACTGCCTCTACTCCACCAAGACACTTAAAATAGGGTTTTAAATGGAAAGTCCCACAAAATACAACAATTCTTTGATATAGTTGAAGTTCAACAAATGACTACTTGGGGCGCTCTGGATGAAAAAATGAGTTAAGAAACAAAAAACCTCGATTATCTTGGCTTCTGAGTAATCGATGAGATCATGTTCTATAGGAAAATTATAGAGAACATTCTGGTCTACATTTCGCCCATATATCACTTTTCTGTCAGTTTATCCAAATCCTTGATATTTTGGTTTAAATACAAAATTTGTATAATTTCACGAATTTGATTCAAGATAACTGAATGGTGACTCACAATTTCAGCTCTAAATCGAATTTGCATGCACTCCGAGTTAGCTCACGTTAAGAATCTCACCTATTTCTTTTATTTATGATATTTTTGTATTGATGATATTAAAACTTAATTCTTCAAATAGGTTTAATAAAAGCGAGTTCGATTTTTTTTTAACTCTATTTTATAGAGAAAACAAAACAGACGATGGTCAAGTTTAAATTATGACTAAAGTTAAAGTTATAAAGTGTTAGACTTAATGCTCAGTTGACGAAAAGAAAGATATTTTATCCTGCTTAATAAAATCTCATTAAAGCACAATACAAAGAATTTAGTTATAACAAAATACATATATAAACACTTTTTAAAATTTATATAGAAGTTTAAATATAAATTTTATAGAAAGAAATTGAAAGGTCTGTAAATGAACGATAGATTGAGACACACGATTTAAATAGATTAAATTTCACTTAATCACAATCGTCTGCACGCATCATTAGCAATGATTTCAAAGAGAAATTCTTTAAATTGTGTTCATAAGAGTGAAATTTCACTTGTGGTTGTTTAAGCGAATGCCTTTTAAAGAATTGCAAAAGAAATCCATTCAACAGACAGTCTAGAAGTGTAGGAGTTTTGATCAATGAAGCTTTTACGCTAAATATATTTAGATCAAAGAAATACTCTAATCTACTTATTTAGCAACTGATTCATTTAGCTCAATTCTGGAAATTATGAATGAAATTTCTAAATTAAAACGATTAAGCCACATATTTTTGCCTAATTTCGAGATGAAAATCACACGATACGGAGAGGAAAAGCCCATCCTTCGAATGGTTACCACCCACATGAGTTCACGAGGAGCTAGAGCAAAATCATGTGAATATTTTGGGGATTCTGGTTAAATGTCGCGGGAAGTTCAGGTGAGGAATGAATATGAAAAACACATTACATTCTCTTTGTCATTTTCCTCCATACATTTTTTTATCTTCTGCATTTATTATTCATCTCCATGGCATTTACCACCTACAGTCTCCTTACCAGTGTCACTTCCCCATTCTCCCCTGTCAATGTTATGACATAATTTTTCGGATGAAGAAATAACTAAATCACATCAGACTCAGGGATAAACCTCTAAAAGCCCTCCTACTTTTCGAAAGTTAAACCAACAAAGTTTATGAAGCAAACTCGTGCAATTGACTCAAAAGCTTCTCATGTCAGAAGGGGCTTTATTTTCATGACAAAATTTAACGTAGAACTTCATTCACGCTCCCGCCAAAATGAGAGACACGTTTTTGTGCATTTCAACCCTCTTCGGATGTTACCTCGAGTCCCAGAAGAAAAAACTTGCCGACAGATGGAAATTCGGGGGAATTTCAGGAAAAGCAAAAAAATGAATATTGAGAACATAAAAAGAAATGTTGGAATACATTCCAAAAAAATATCCTCTTTTCATATACATATAATAACAACCTCCTTTTGCGCCCTGCCACATCCATATTTACATGTCTTTACATTTATGTTTATGCGCGACATAGAACGCGTGAAATTTATGCATTAAACATCAATGATTCTCAATCATCAATCACAGCTTGATGGAAGAAATCCCTCCATCTTCAAGCGCGAATAAGACACAATTGCAAATTGATGTTTGGGGTCTCTTGAGGTGAATTTCAAACTCATATTTTTCTCATTCAAATCCCACATAAGCAGAGATTTTGGAGGAAATGACAAATGATTCGAGATGTAGTTTGAGATTCAATAAGGATCCCCTTATGAAGTACTATGTTGTCGCAGAAACTTTTAATGAAAAATTTAGGTTGCGTCTTCAGGATATAGAGTAGGGCGTTTCAACTAGGAAAAAATTTTTTTGGCACTATTCTCACGGTGCTGTATTTGATGAGACAAGAAAGTTTTTCTTCTACGACCATATGATCAGACGCTGTTTAGAGGTGGCTGAACGACCCTCTCTGTAGAACAAATTTCTGATTTTACCGGATTTTACACTACAGAGAGGGTCGTTCAGCCACCTCTAAACAGCGTCTGATCATATGGTCGTAGAAGAAAAACTTTCTTGTCTCATCAAATACAGCACCGTGAGAATAGTGCCAAAAAAATTTTTTCCTAGTTGAAACGCCCTAATATAGAGACTCCTCCAAAAATTGTGGAAACGTGACTTTGGCCTCTGAGTGTACCTAGGCCCTGATGTTCGTAAGCTTTTCTTTAATTCTGACACTTAAGGATGGTCTTATCCGTCTTTCTCGGCTGCAAAGAACACTTCAACCCCATAGGTTATTATGAGTATGAACAACACCTTAACGGGTTACGGGTCGCGCATTCTAAGAAAAAAAAAAGGATCGAAGGAATACCTCTTCGACAGGGAACCCCTATTGACACTTTTATCAAAATCTTGAAATTTATTTAAATTTTCTAATTAAATGTAAAAAATATGACGTTTTTTTCTTAATCTACGTTTTCTGATAAGAATAGTTGTTCAAATTGTGTATTCCAAATGGTACAGAGCAGGGTGTCAATAAGTCCTGACTCGACTTCTTAAAGTTTCACTAGGCGTTCCTTTCACCCTATTTCCATGATTTTTTTTTTCAACATAATAAACAAAAATTTAAATCGAGTTCTTAACCATGTAAAAGTATGACATTTACACTATATTTTCTGAATTTTTCATTCCAAAATTTTAAAAATTCAAGTTCATAAGCTTTTCTTTATTTCTAGAACTTACACCGAGAAAAATTTGGATGGTATTTTCTACAAATCGTGTCTTTAAATTCTACTGCCTCAACGGTTATGCACAACCGTGTGTGCAACGGTTCCCAATATGCTTTGAATACATTCTAGGAGTTCGTGGTGCAGCTGGAAGATGCTCGACTGTCATCACAAAGGTCGCGTGTTCAAATCTCGGCTCAGTCGTCAATGTTGGAAAAAGATTTTTACGCATCAAAATGGCTTGAAATACAGAGAATGTCATTCAAGAAGGGCCCCAAACCCTCAAACAATGGCAAAAAATTAATGAAAATAGGGAAAAATAAATTTTTCCGACATTTTTCATTCTAATATCCGGCTAGTAAAATTTACTATCCTGCCTGTAAAATTTACCATCCGGCTAGTAAAATCGAATATCCGGGATATTAGAATTTACCATCCGGATATTAGAATTTACTATCCATACAATAGATTCTACAATTTTTGACAGTCCAATCTAATATCGCGTTTGCTGGGTGGCTTTTTTACTATCCGGCCATTAGAATTTTGTATGGAGGATGGTAAATTTTACCATCCACATTTTTCTCGGTGCACTTACGATAATTGTCTTTAAAACTTACTATCCTACAGTTGGTAAATTTTCCTATCCTCCTTGAGATTTTACCTCGAGCCTCTACTTAATTCTAATATCCGGATAGTAAATTTTTCTAGCCGGATTGTAAAACCTAATAACAAGATAGTAAATCCTACTATCCACCTTTATATTTGAAATCATGCTTACCCTATGTTCTAATATCCGGATAGTAAAATTTAGTAGACAGATAGTAAATTTTACTAGACAGATTTTAGAATGTAAAAACTTGAAAATTATTTTCTACTTGAATTAGGGCAAGTGTGCCAAATTCGACCAGCTTCTAATTTCGGCCACTTTGAGTGTAATTTAGGACAAGCAATTAAATGAAGTACAATTATGAATTTAATCTTCGAATGCTCAATGAGTTCATTTTGCTTTTAAATATTTATTCATTTTAAGATGTATTACAACAAAAATTGTTAAATTTTAGGTATAATTTGAATTTAAATTGTGTTGTAAAAACTCAGTGTAGAAAGAGTCTTACAAAAATTTTACAAATCGATTGTGTTTCTAGCAGTCTTGTGATTTGTGGTAAAGTCCAGAGGGTTTTCCATCGATGTTTTTAATGAAAATTGATTAGTTTTTATTAAAGAATCTTTCTGTTTAAGATAATAGTGAATCATTCCTTAAGTTTCGGGTAAAATTTCCCATCTGGATCCTGTATTTCCCGTAAAAAAGTATATACTTAGTGAACGTCTCTGCGGTGAGGTAATGTTGCCGATTCCGGCAACATCTCTTGCTTTCCTAAATTCCTTATTCATTTTTTTTTTCAATTTCTGAGTTCTACACTGCCCATAGAAGAAAAGCATCGCCTCTATGAAAAAGATGATGTGGAATATGCATTGGAAGAGTTCAGGAAGGGCAAATTGCTATGGGAATCAGCGCGTAAATTTGTGATGCCAAGGTAAACTCTTCAGGTCTTCAGGACATATTAAACGGAAGATCTCAGGGCTTGTGGGTCATATAAACGTATTAAAGCAAATATTTTTAATTCCGTATGACGTTTTAATATTTTCTATCCGTTGCTTCACAAAAAATGGTTACAAACAAGGTGGCCGGTATTTCACTATTATTAATCGTATCGAGATATCTATTACAAGGTAATCATATTTACAATGTCATATCCCGTGTTGGAAGAATCTGCGAAGTCCATTGTAGACCGCCCAGGAGCGCCTTCCCGTAGTGTGGTGAATGCTTCTTCCATGCTCCCGGAGTTGCTGGGCGAGGCGGTGCATTTTTATTACGTTATATCACAGTGAAAATGTCTTTTTCTAAACATTCAGATATTTGCACCGGGCGGGACTCGAACTCACAACAGTGAATCGAGCCGGGGAATCGATCCGCCCAAGAGCCAACGGTCTTGCCTATTGCGCCACTGATTCCCCGGTATTTCACTCAAAGTGGCCAGAATACTACCCAAAGCAATGTCTATATTTTATTAATTTTTCAATATTTTAGGAAGTGATTTAAAGAAAAACAAAGATGATAAACTAGTTTTTAAGGTTCCATACAACCCTCCCGAAAAGGAAGTAACAAGAAATATCAATATGTATTGAAAATATTGCATTTCAAACTTAGGACTTCGGTGCTTATTTGCAACTATGCCGAAATTTGGCACACTTACCCTACATGGGTTTGGAGACTTTGTTATAAGCCCCCCTTCGTAGTTTATATCAGCTGGATTTCAAGACATGTGCTGCGTGAAAATCTTTTTCTAATACAGACGGACTTGGAGAGATTTGCATACGGAACTTTTAGGATAACTGTCGGGCATCTTCTGATTGCGCCACTATATGCAAAGGATGTTCAAGATGATATTCTAACAACAAGATGATAGATTTTACTATTTTGGATAGTAATTGCAATCCAAACTCCCTTAAATTTTACTCTCTTCAGGTTATATTCTAATATCTAATATCCGGCTTGTAAAATTTACTATCCGGGTAGTAAAATCTACTATCCGGATAATATAATTTAGAGTAGGCGTGAGGTTAACTAACAGAGGATAGTAGAATTTACCATCCGGCTTTTAGAATTTCATATTCATAGGATAAAATTCTAGAAGCTTAAGATAGGCAGCGACAGAGTATTAATTAGGGTAAAAAGTCTAAAGCGAGACAGTTTGGAAAGTGGGACGAAGCAGTGTGGAATGTGAGACACCTCCCTAAAAACTTGATAATAAATCAATTAAATATTTCAATTTTCGATAAAAAGATTATTAAACCTAATTTTGTGATTATTTGAAAAGTTAAAAATGCAAAAGTCGTTATTAAACAATCAAAGAGTGACTTGCAAAAAGAATTTAAAAAATGTATTGCATGCGTGATATTCATAACCTTGACACAGTAGTTATCATTTTCTCTGTTTCTTATGGAAGTTGCTAGGAAAATATCAAAGTGTTTTGTTTGATTTTTCGGCATAATTTGTGAAATATTATAAAGTCCATAGTGAAAATCGAAGGACATACATTCATTTAAAAGGTGAATAAAAAATATTTGTTAAATATTACATTTAGCAAGGATAGAAAAGTGATTTAATTTCGTGTTGCTTTCAAAACAAGTTTTATGAATTCTTGAACAAGTTGATTTTGTGAATGAATTTGGTGGTTTTGTGCAATGAAATCATGTTAACAAGGACGGCAAAGATCCTTAAGCACCCGGAGAAATAGTTGCAACAGCAGTTAGCAGCTGATTAGTAGAAAATCTTCTGGAAGAGGCTGCAAAGATTTCCATATTCCGAAGACCACTTTTTTTGACAGAATGGATAGTAAAACAGGTGTGATTAGAAGGAATCACACCTAAATATCGCAAAAACATCTGGAGAAAAACAAAGAGGAGCCTCTACAGAACTCCCAAAGTGAAAAAGGACCTGGCCGGATGAGGTATCCAAATCTGTTAAGTTGCATCCGCTTTAAAGCAATAACTGCTGGACAGCGCGAGGCGTGTGTGAAATTTACAGAACCTCTTTTTGGATGGACGTTCAGGAAGTTCTTGACAATTATCGTTCCTCAACTGTTACCCGGACATAAAGGAGGGATTAGCATAACCATCCAATGTGCAAGTATACACAGAAAACCCTCAACATTTGATTTTCTACATATCTCGTATGATATTTTGTCATTAATATCACTATGTCCCACTTTCCAAAAATTTTTGTCCAATTTTCCAAAATTTTGTCCATCTCTTCAAAATGTATTGTTTTTTAATTTGATGGTATATTCTAATTAATTGATTGAACATTCTAATAAAAGCTGTTAAGATTCTGTTAGAATATTTCACAAGCAATCTCATGATGCAAAGAAAATGAAAAAAATATATATTTATTTGTCTTAAAAATGCATTTGAAATTGAAATTTTCTTAAGTGTCTCCCTTTCCACAATTGACCCTACCCAAATCCCTCCCAAATATAAATATAAAAAAAAAATGAAGTAAAAAATTGCCAATTTTATTAATTGATGCACAATACACTATTATATTGTCGTATCTGACATTATATATTTAACTTGCAAACCTAATTAACAATGATCTAATTAAAATTATCAATAATTTACAACTATTATTGAAAAATAAAAATGCATATTTATATAAAATATACAAAAAAAATTCTTTTTCTATAATTTCTGTTATGGTCTTTATTAATAAAATATTTCCAGCAAAAAAAAATCCTTACAAATTAATCAAAAGTTCTTATTTCAAAACTCGGAAAACTCTGTGTTACTGCAAAATCTGGTGAGTTAATACATAATATAGAACTTAAAAAGTGGAGTAGGTAAAAGGTTTGAGAACCACAAACCTTGAAAGCGTTTAAAGGATGAACATTTCTATTTCGTCACAGTACCCAAGAGATAGTGAAGTATTTGGTACCCAACCGCCCGAAAAATTCACTGTGAAGACAATATCCTATTGGGAATGTCCCATTTCCACCCTTCTGTCAGGCATTTAGGCCACTAGATGGGAATGGGCTTGGGATTGGGTGTTCATCACGGAGGAAGTAATGTGGGCAGGTCAGAGGTACATTAAGCAAAATGTCCGTAAAACCAACAATTCACAAATTGGTCGTAATTTGTAATTCAATCCCATTTCCATCAGTGCCTTCGGTATTTTTTTTAAATGCTCAGAAAAATTAAAGAAAAAATGCACAAGGTGTTTTTTTAGGTGATAGATCTAGCATTTAGATATATAACATTTCTCTGGCATATTGCCCATATAATCTTAGATATTGGCAGAGGGTTTTCTGGTATCTTTCTGCCCTAAGGCGGATGTTTTCCTCAAATGTCTCCCTGGTGTCATGACAAAATGAATTGAGTGTATTGTGACCATCTTTCTGTTTCTTCCACAGTGTTTTAGAGATATAGTTTTTCCAGAAGAAAATCCATTTCTCTGTTCTCAAGCTCCACAGTACCCCTTTCAGCATTCCTTGTACACTTTTTCTCTGCCAACCACCCCCCCATGTATCCTCAATTTTATTTATTTCGGTGTTTGTTGTGCGGAGACTAGAGTATGAACTTGAATAGATTTACATTTTATATTTACAAAATAAAATTCTGGAATTTCTCCAGTACTATTTTCATCTTTTTCCCATCTACCCCGAAGTTCCTTAACCTACCACTGTGTCTGCTTTTTTCCACATGGCTCAATATGTCAGAAGTATGGGCCAAAAAAAAAGGAAATATATATATCACATTTTCTTCCTTTTCGTACTTTATTCAAATTCTTTCTTACTAAGCTCCCCCTGACCTCTGCTTTTTCGACGCTTTACTGCAGATTTATTCCACTTAAAAGAAACCACAGGAGAGTAAATCTCTTCAGTTCATGCCTATGGTTTCACGCTTTTTGCTTGAATTTTTGCTTTGCATATAAAGCTTTCTTTTAGCATCTGTTATCAAGCTAATATACTACAAATATTTTAAAATTACACAGAAATGCTACCCACGAAGTAAAGAATTTAAAATATTAAACCAAATCCATAAAGCGGTCCTCAAACTAGAGGTTTAGCTCAGTTCCCGAAATTCTCAAAATCTTAAATAGTGACCAGTTTTATTTCCTTTTCATAATGATGTAGTAAGGCATTTGTCTTTAATAAGCCAATCCTAAGTTAAATGTTTCCAAAAAATCTTGATTGATAAGAAATCAGAACAGCTAAGCCATATAGCTAAGCCTTAGGTCTGAAGCCCCTATAAGCTTCTTAAAGTATTTTGAATAACTTTTAAGATTCATTTATTTATCTTTTTCAAAATTATTTTACTTTTATTCACTCTTACTAATATTATCGATTTTAAATATTTCATGATGTGAATATAAAGTAAATTTGTTAAATATTGCATTTAGTCTGCTGAAATAACAAAGTCAAGTTATAATGCAAAATGATTGTAATGTCACATAAATCATGAAATAATTCTATGCTAAAAATAGTAGCATTTTAGTCTATTTAGACGAGATATTAAAATCCAAAATTTATTTAGGGGGAAGTGGGACACTTTGAAATTGGGATTTTTCACCTATTTTTAAATAAAATTCAGCCCTATCGTGATATAATTTAGCTCCTCAATCTGTTTCTGCGGCTAAATTATATCACGATAAGGCTCAATTTTATTTTAAAAAAAATCCCAATTTCAAAGCTGCCCCACTGTCGAAGGTGCCCCACTTCCCCCTATTTGAATTTCTGAATATTTATAAAAAAAATCTAACCTTAATTTAAGTTCAAATACCTTTATGATGTAATATTGATTGTAAGCAGAGATTGTATACAATTTCATTTTCAGTGGTCCGAAGATTATTGATATTGATTCCATTCTGTGATATTAGTTATAGAATGAACAATTTAATTAAATTAAGTTTAACTGGCTTCATGTTAAAGATACAATGCATAGTACATAGGTAATGTAATATCTCAAATATTTTGGCATTTTGAAACCGAGAGTGTATATTGGAATTTCATAGGAAGAATTTTCTCAATGAACTCGAAAGAGTTCACCTGGATTCCATTGACACTGGAAAACTTCTCTCCCGCGTGAGAGCACTAATTTTTAGCGGGAGTGGCATTGGCAAGAGTTCTCAATTTCAAATATTTATAATTTTGAAAAGCTTAGCCAAATTTAATGAAAGGTCATGAAAAGTTCCGTTTAAGTGCTCGAACTCCACAGAGATCACGTACGATCAGATACGTAGCTCGCGCAAACTAAAAAAACAGCCTATTTCCTTGACATCTTTTCTCAAGATAATAAAAAATATTTCATTCAAGCTCTTAAGCATTTAAAAAATGTACTACTGTGTATTTATGTATAATATCAATATTGCCTGAAATTTTCATTTCGAAATTTTAAATATTTTGCCATTAAGGACTGATTCTTAGAGGCGGTCTTTGAAGAAAATTTACTTTGCAGTGAACAAGATTACTCAGTAAATTCATCTGGAGCCATAAAACTAAATATTTCCTGCTAGTTGATAAGTTAAACTAGTCCATGAATGGTAGATTCTTTTTGCTTTAATCGTAAATAATTTTGTAAGACGATAGGGTAAACTGGTACAAGTTGTACAACGGTGCAATTTGGACAGGGCTTTTGTTCTAGATAAATTTAATACTTCATTTTTATTTGTATATTTTTAATGCTTTAGTTTTATAATTTGGTTCCTTGTGTTTAAAAACAAATTTTGTACTGTATTTATAAAGAAAAAAACCATGTCCAACTTGTACCGGTGAATTGTCCAACTTGTATCACTTTACCCTACGAGCTGTAAAATGCGCCGAAAATATAAGTTTTTTGCATAAAAATCTTCCAAAAATACAAACTCAGTTCTTTTTTCAGAAATACAGCGTTCTAGTGTTTCTATTACAAGTTAAACTCATCTACTAACAAAAAATATTTCATTATTTGATGTCAGATGAATATACTCTGCGAAATCTTGTTCACCGCAAAGTAAGTTTTCTCAAAAAACTGCGAAATTCAGGATCCAACGGCTGAATTTTTAAGATTTTTGAGTGAAAATTTCAGAAAATAGGGTAAGGGCTCATAATATTGGACAGTCTGCTTTTAAGCATCGATGTTCCAAGTTTGAAGTGCGATATTTTCTAATTGACTTTTTTGTTAATTTCTTTTCAGAAGGGTTGTTTAGAAACTTGGCAAGGGTTTATTGTCTTTGTTTTTACTAAAATTAGTCTAAATACGTTTAAAAATTAATTGATATGTAGAGGTGAATTTGACTCTAATTTTGGACAACTTGGCTGTAAATTTGGACAGCTAATCCGTCTTAACAAGTTCTCTTCCTGTTCATATAAGGGAAACGTAGAATGTCACAAGAAGCCCGGAAACTTTCCATATCATTCATTAAAGTGAGTTGACTTCGGTACTCCAAGAACGTGCGGATTAGGGCATTCCTTGACCTTTCCGTCAGCCTTTCAAGGCTTTTCTCACTACGTTCTCACTACGCAAGGTAAATCTCACTTCAGGTCAAATGTACAGTACAAATCACCATTAACGTGAATTAACACAATATTCAATAATATCACCTAAAAAAAAAAGCGAAGAAACATTGTTAGTACTTCACCACAGCTAAATAAGAACTGAAGTAAACACGAAGTTCTGTCATATTTCTCGTAAGCAATTGCTCACACTGAATTTTCAACAAAGCAATTTTAATTCAAACCATATTCAAAATTTAACGTATTTAGTGTTAAAATCTTCCAAAAAGAACAAATATTTAGGTAGAATTCATTATTCATCAAATATTGGAATAAAAATACATAATTAAAATAAATTCATTTTTAGTGTCCAATTTTATCCTCAAAGTGTGCAGAATAAGAAGCTGGTCAAAATTATGAACCTTTACCCTATATACTTTAAATGTTGTAATTTCATTTTATAAACTTGAATTAAAATAAAAATTTATTGTTTTGAAAAAAAAAAGAGAAAATATGTTGTTTTGACCCATGTAACCCCTGAACCCTTTAAGGACGAGACTTTTTACTGACCGAAATCGACAATAAAAATGAAACCTATGAAACCGATAAACAAAATTTGTGAAACATCTTACATCTAACCTAATCTAATGAAGGAAAATCTAACGCAGTCTAGAGCTAGAGATTTACAAAAAATATCCTAGATTCCTACAACGTTCTACTTTACGATTAAGTACATTAGAAAGAAATACCTTTAGATAGTTAGAAAAATTATTTTCTCTATGTATTACGGGTTCATGTTCCATCTCATGAAGAGGACGGCAACAGGGTGTCCTTGGAGAGAGCGATCAGTCTTAGTTCGATAATGCATGGAACTCCGTGTTCTGGGCTCTTAGGAGTGGATAATGGATTAGGTTATCCCAGGGCCAGGACAAAAGGCCAGGCCAGGACAAGAGTTTGTCCAAGCAACAGAATATTTTACAACAGAATTTTGATGTCAAATATTTTTTGTAAGTATTCAGATTTTAAATAAAAATATAAGTTCTGCGGGTAAACCTTAAAAAGAGTTTCGCTTTCATTAGTACATGTACTAAATTAGTAATTATTATTGTACTCGACCCCTAATCCTTTCTTGATTTTACTTATAAAAAATCAACTCTGACATTTCATTATAAATATTCATGTAGATAGGGTGAAGGAACACTTAATTGACACTTCAAGAATTCGTGTCAGGGCCTATTGACACCCTACTCTGTACCATTTGAAATACGAAATTTGAACACTTATTTTTATCGAAAAACGTAGATTAATGAGAAAACGCCATAATCGCCATAATACTTACATTTTATTAGATACATTAAATAAATTTCAACCTTTTGACAAAAGTGTCAATAGGGATTCCCTGCCGAACAGGTGTTCATTTGACCACCGAGAAAAAAAAGAGGGTGCGATTAACTTTTTTCCTCATAACTTTAACACTTTTTAGGTGTAAAAATATATCAACATTTTTTAATGTTAATTTTACACCTTTTGAAGGGTAAAATTAACATGAAAAAGGGTAACTTTAACCCCCAATACACCTAAAGAGGGTAATATTTCCATCAATTTTGGATCAATACAGCAGGGTAAAATTAACATTTCTGGAATGTTATTTTAACTTTTTCGGATTTCTCTTAGTGACCCTATATCCGCTATATAAAAACTTTCGCCATGAGTTAGTTTAAAACATGTTTCTAATAAAAATGCAGATCTTTATCTAAATTTTCTCCATAATGGTTTTTTATTTATTAGCTCATTAATGATATTTAAAATTTACTGCTGTGGTAATCGCTCGTATTTCTTTTGCGTTATGCTGCTAATTAGGATTTTCAATATGAAGCTGTCTCAAAAATTTCACTCTTTGAAAATCATACGGTAAGCCTTTAAAGAATAATGTTAGATTTCAATGAGCAATAAAGATTAATATATATTATCTTTATACAACAAATTGTCAGTGGAAGTTACAGAAAGACTTTGGGGTCACAGTGTAAAAAAAATATTTTTAACAGTTTTTTTCTCAATGTTTTGGACTCAGCATGAATAATGGATGACGAGTGCCGCAATTAATTAATTTTCAAAGAAAAAACTCTTAATTTCAGTTTTTACATGCGACACACGACAACACAAGTTCTGAAATCTTTCACCATATTAGAGCTATATTATTGAACTGCCTATGGCCAATTAAAGAAGCACAATCATTGGACATTATGGAGCCAATTAAAATTATATTTTTATGGTATAATGTTTCTAATTCACTTCTTTGCTCAATTTCATATTTACTGGTACCGTTGGACACTTTTAAGTGGATGAACATTGAGACAAATCATCTGAATCCTCCTCACCAAGTCTTTTCAATCTTACTACATTGACATTGTAACTGCATACCACTTGCAATATTGCTCTTCAATTTGCAGCAAATACAAATATGTCAAACGAACCAATATTAAATAAATTGTCGAGAATTAATTTTGAATTTTAGAAATCACTTTGAGCTAGCACAAGTTTGCAATAAACTTTTTGTTTAAATGAGAGTTGCATCTGATTTGAAATGTCTGTGAATGAGAGAAGAACTTTTCTAGGAAATTTAAACAATCTTCCCACGCATTTAACCTTTAGCACATACATATCATGTAAATATCAAATGGTAATGAACTCAATGTAGGGGAGACTGGGGCAAAACTTGTCAAAACGCATATTTAATTCTTTCACGAGCTCAGAGAAAACTTAATCGTTTTATAATGAGCATATTCTTATAGGAAATTTACTGCTCTACAACATTGAAGAAGACTATTTTCCGCTATATCGAAAGCAATGTGATTTTTGAATCATTTTCTAAAAGTCGATTTTGTGGAGATTCTCAAAATTGCTGAGGCAAATTTTGTCAGTATTCGGATAATTTGTGACGTTTTACTCTCGGAAACGTTAAAAATGTCAAATAGACATATTTTTGTACACAGAAAAAAATATTTCGTGAAAATGTTCGTAAATGTTTGTGAAATCCTATGGCAGACTTACGAAATACTCGTGAATCGTATAACCCACAAACTTGTTCGTAAAAGTTTGTACTTTTTTCACAAACATTGTTCGTAATATGATCACTTGACGAACATTTTTTGTACTTTTACAAACATTTGTTCCAAAAAAAGTGTTGGTAAATTTTGTCATTTGTTCGTAAATGTTTGTTTTCCTGTCGAACATTTTACGAACATTTACGAACAAATGACAAAATTTTACGAACATTTTTTGTGTGTTTATGAAAATTTACGAACAAATGTTTGTAAAAGTACAAAAAATGTTCGTCAAATGATCATGTTACGAACAATGTTTGTGAAAAAAATACAACCTTTACCAACTTGTTTGTGGGATATACGATTCACGAGCATTATTTTGTAACTCCCCCTTAGGAATTCACAAACATTTACGAACATTTTTACAAAATATTTTTTTTAGTCTCTTTTATTTTAGAAAATAGTGAATATTGAAATTTTCGTTTTGACAAATTTTGCCCCAGTCTCCCCTATGCATTTCATTCAGAGGAATTGGAAAAATTTCAGTCGTGTATCACATTTGCAAGGTCCAATAAAACTTCCGCATGAGGATTAAATTAAATTTTATTATCATTTTCCAATTGAGCAGGGTAATTACGTTAAATTGTTTTGACATTTTTATATCACATTGTCAAATTATGATAAATTTTGACTATTTATGTGTGTATTAATCAATTCATTTGCATAGTTTATTTAATTTAACATTTTTTTCCGCTTTTGCGTTTCATTTTCAATCATTTAGCAGCGGATATCAGATTAAACAAATAATAACTCAATCAATTCAATTTGTGAATAAAATATTTATTGAAAGCAAATTTTGTTACCATTAAAACTGGTCAATTCGATATTATCGAATGAAAATATTTGTGTGAAAAAGAACAATTTTGTGGTAAATAAACATAATATGTTTGATTTAGTGGATTTTAATTCATGTTATTCATGTATACTTTTGTAATTTAAAATTTAGTATATGTATGTACAGCTACATGATAATAAAAATATAAATACCGGGAAATACAACAATATATACTTAAAAAGTTTTAGGGGGAGGCTTTGAACTTTCGCATACAAAAATGATGTTCAAGTTCAGTGATTTTTTCTGACTACCATGCAAACTGTATGGATTCTCCAACTATGCCAAAAAAATGTCTTACTTATAAGGTTTATAATCCCACCAAACAAAATTCCAGGAAATCCTTAGATTTTCCTCCAGAGGAAAATGAAAATTTAATGGCGATTTATCCGATAGATGAATCAAGTTTCTATTATCGCACACGATTCACGCCATCATTGAACACCCCATTTTCACCGTAAATTTTGCACCGGACACTAAAAGTTGCACATCATTGTTTAAAGGGAACTCTAAACTACTTGATTAAACCATTTTTATAAGGAATAAAACATTTTAATATCACTTTTTTGGAACTTTTCTGAGAGATGTTTTATTGACATTAAAAACCATTTTTTTGATTGGTTCTACGAGAATTTCACTCCGGAAACGGTTAAATCTGATGAATACTTTCTTAAAAAGTCCAAATATCACCAAATTTACACGAATCAATAAGTTTTTAAAGCTAAAAATTGACTAAAACTCTGCAAGCGAGAAGACCACACAAGATTCCACCATTCCTCCACGGAGCCGGATATGCACAAAAACGTTTGAATGCGCACCATTGAAGATTTCTCTGTTCCTGCAGCTGCAGGAATCGGGATTTAGCTCAGATATTGAGCTTCAGCAGGTGAACAAGCTAAAATTTTCACAAAACAGCTTCTCACGGACAATTTCTTTTCTTTGTCATGCAAAACAACACAATAGTGAGGTTATGTCAAAGATTGTCAAAAAACCAGTTGTAAACTGTATGAGCTTATTGCAGATGTGATTCTTTCATTGCACATTCAGTTTGTGCAAGCTTGAAAAATATTTTTATATCAAAGAAATGCAAAATTGCTTAATAATTACTCAACTGCAGCCTATTTGAGTCAAATTACTTCTTGTTTATCAACTTTACGATTTTTAAGTTTTCCTTTTTAGTGGTGGATCAAATCGGTAGATTACAATAGATGTGAATATGAGGGATCGTATCTAAAATGAAGTTTCCTGGAAAATATCTGAAAGAAGCAGTCTTCTATATGCGATCGATGAATCTGAGTCAAGTTTGTGAATTTTGTTCCACCCACAAAAAGTGCCTGTTCAGCCTAAAAGATTTTTACATAAATCTGATTCCTAATAACCCTTCTACCCTTTGTGATAGTAGTTTTTCAGAAAAGTGATATTAATTCTGCACAATCGTATGAAATATTGCACAGCAAAATTACAGTTTTGGACCTGTTTTTATTTTTTGTTTCCTGAAACTAGGAAAAAAGGATTAGACTCTCAATTTTTTCAGGAAAGATGGGATTTAAGGTTAGCTATTACAATATATAGCCATATGTGAGATTCATAAAGGAATATGGGAGAAATATGAAGTGTCTGAAGGTAGCGTATGTGCGAACGATCAAAGCCTCCCCCTACATTTTATGTTAAATTGCCCTATAACGAGCTCTATAAAAAAAAAATTGTAACTAAATTTAGTGTAATTTATATATAAATTAATTGATATTTTACAACTGTAGTTCATTTTAATAACATAATTTATAATAAATATTATCATGAAATTTATTACACTGGCTCACAAATTTTATGAACTTTAATAAAAACTAAAAGTCTTTATTGGAGGAAAAAAGCTAGTTTTCAATTATCGATTTAAAGATTTACAGAAGAATGCATTGAATCTACAATATACTTTTTCGACTGATTTACTTTTTAAATTTTATAATTTTTTTCTGGTTTAAGAAAAATCTGAGAACTTCAATTTCGATATTTGAGCTTTGATTTTCATATTTTAGATTTTTGAAATTTCTACGCTGAAGTGTAATAAACTTTATGATAAAGAAATTTTAAAAATGATCACAAGTGTATTTAAAACCTCTCTAAATACTATAAATTGTGATAATCCAGCATAATTAGAAATAATATTAATTTCCACAATTAAAAATAATAATAATATTCTCTTGTACTCTCACTATTCATTTTTTTAATACAGTAGGGGAGACTGGGGCAAAAAGTCACAAATCGAAAAATTCAAAATTCAATATCTTCCAAGGTAAAAAAGATAGCTGCTCAATTTTTTTTCTATAGATAGCCTCCATAGACCTTCTTCAATGTCGTAAGTTTCTTAGAATTCGAACAAGGAATTTAGAAAATAAAAAATATCGAAATTTTTAGCCCTATTTTGAAATTTTTTCCTTGCAGAAGATAACAATTATTACCTACTTATTTTCGAAAATTGATGCAGTGGTGAATATTTTCTAAATAATTTGGATTCTTTGAATACGAATCCTCTATCTATTTTAAAATTTCACAAGAGTTCTTTTCTCCAGAAATCCTTTTATTAAAAATAGCCACTTGGGGTAAAAAGTAACAAAAGGTATAGAGCAATAAGTAACAAAAAAGCGAAGCAATTTCTTATGTCTCACGGCGAAAAGAAACGTCATTACCATGTCTCGCCGCTTTTTGTTTGCATTGGTCAAACGATTTGCAGTTTTTTGTGTTCTTTTTCTAAAATAGCTTGAAAAGCGCTTTTCTAGTTTTCTCACTTTTCTCGTAGAGAAAACGGTATTTTACAAAGGTGTAGATGAATAAATTTCATTTGAAAATATGTTATCTAGGTTTTTTTTTTTAATTACGGAATTACTGATACTATTTACCCCAGCATTTTTGAGAATTTTCACAAATTTACCTTTTAGAAAACGGCTCGATAAAAGTATTTCTTTACAAAATAGAGGAAAATTACTTTCACAAATTTGTAGAGCGGTAAATTTCCTATAAAACTGCGCTAATTAGAAATTTTTGAAGCACTCGAGTAGCTTGTAAAAAAATAAAATATCCGTTTTGTGACTTTTTGCCCCAGTCTCCTCTACTCAAATTGGTTCATCCGGCATTCCACATTGCCCCAGAATTCCAAATTCTACCGTACTAATCAAAAATTTGTATACTATTTTATCTCAAAATGACGACAATCTGGACAATTTATTAAAATTAATTATAATTGGATAATTCCAGATAATTCTTGTAATTATTTTATTACCCTTTTTATTATAAATTAACTATAGGAAAATATTTTTTAGTCAATTTATATGAAAATGAACTATCAATATCAACAATTTGACTCCAATACTGGAAACGTCTATATTGAAGTAGATGAAAACACAAATTTTTAATTTTATTTTATTAATCAAGATGACATGAGAAAACTTTTAACGAGTTTAAAAAAGAAATTATTTTGAAACTACAGTTCGTCGTTAAAACTAAAGTCATTTTATGGAAATAGTTACAATAGTAATTCCATTAATTCTTTTTATCAATAGAAGTTTAAATGATGCACAATTTTCTATCACTACGACTGTATTTTAAAATTTATCCCACTCTCCCAAACATTTTGCTGTATTGACTTTTATTTAAAACACAATGAATTTCCGTTCGTTTGATTACAAAGAATTTGTAAATTTTATTGACAATTCTGACAATTTTTGTGTTGAAACGCTTTTGTTTGGGTATTATCGTTTTAATTTTTAATCAATATGCTATATATTGAGTAAATTAATGTCAAAACATGAAGTCTACTGATAGTGCGATAAAATGGAGTAAAATATTATACATACAAAGTGAATTTTATTTGGAACACATATAAAAAAAGTGCTGAAGCCCACGGCATGTGCATAAAATGCCACTTTGATAAATTTAATTGTTTAAATGCACAATAAATAACTTCAATAACACTACAATCAAGATAAAAGAGACAAATTTGAATTTCTTTATAAAAGATGTTCAATTAAAATAATAATTTAGCTTTCCATATCTCATGTCTATCACAAGTTGTATACCGGAATGTTAATTTTCTGCACTTTCTGGAACGTAAAATATTGCGTGAACACTAAGTAGAATTAGCAAATGAACCATGTATAGCAAAAACATCAAGTTGTGATGTTCAATAAGGGAAAATCAGATGAATCAACATCGTAAAAGATCAATTGCACGATTTCAATTTTTCAGACGCAGAACATTTCTTAACATTTTCCAATTATGTGCTAAAGTGGCTAAATTCGATGATTGAGATATTGCAAAATTTAGTTTAAAAAAAAAAAAACATAAATTATCATCAATAAAATCCGGCTCTATGGAAAGATTAATTTGTAGAATATTCATTTGACTAATTTTCCTACTTTGAAAGTCTCATTCACTTGGAAAGTTTGTGACAAATGGTATGAGTAATGAGGCATATTTTCATGCTGGTACATTTATGGCACTTGTAGTGTTGAAATTTTCTATTCTTATCTGTTAGCACTGTGTTTTGCAACATTTGGAGTGTATGATGGGGTGAAATCAATTTCTCCGCGTGGGATGAAAATCATTTAATAGCACTTACATGAATTTACGATCGGTGAAGAGTTTGGCGATACATTATCTTCAGATTCAAGACATTTTGACGATATACAGGCTGGGTTAAGTTGCGGTTCAGGCGTGTAACAGATTTCATCATAAATTTCAGTTCACATTTTCACTTATCAATCTTTATTCCATTGGTTTCAACTTTCAACTGCTACTATAGATTTTATTCATTATATTTCACTATAATAGTTAATTTTTGAAATATTCTTTAATAAAGGGAATGGCTTATCTCCAATTAAGGTTAGTTTTTTTTAATCATTTGTGTGCATGAGTTATGCCTGTACTTGAGCATAAGTCTACGGTGGAATGAAATTTTCTTTAAGATTAGCCCTTACAATTAACCTAAAGTAGTCTTCAGATTAGAGGTTAAACACAGTTCCGTAAAGTCTGGATTTCACAAACAATAAGCAATAGCTGTATTTTTTCAAGATATATTTATTATTCTTATTGTTCTAGAAATGAATTTGCTTATTGAATTACAACAATGAGAGGAATCGGACGTATAATCAATTTTTGAACGATAACCCGATATTCGTCGGGTGGGAGAGGACTAACCCAGAAGATGCGTAGTGCACCGAAAGATCTGGGAAGAAAAGACTTTTATTCTGGGCTAGTTCCGCCATCCGACGAACACCGGATTATCGTTCAAAAATATTGATTTACAGCAGTAAAGCCAAATGGATAAGGCTTAGGTCTAAAACCCGTGTAGGATGGTATTGCAGTAATTAATTAAATTGTTTATAAGTAAAACCTAATGGTTTTTATGTTGTTTAAAAACTTCAGGCTTGTAAAAGTTTCAGACCGTCGGTTTAGTTCAGTTCCTGCAAGTATTACAATTCTAAATTAATTCAATGCCGAATTATTATTTTTTTTAGATAAACTTTACCGATAGTAAACTGGAAAAATGTAGCCATATAACTAAACAAGATCTGAAGACAGTTTCAGCCACATTAACTTCAATAACGGAAATAAAGTATTCAAAAAAAACCTTAAAATTCTGTGGTCTTGCTTGCTGTTTTAAAAATGAGGAATTTTGGGAAAATAGATAAACCTTTAGCCTAAGCTACATGATAGTTAATGTGATAATACGTCCTTGTGATCAACCATCAATCTTTATTTCATTAACAGCTCAGCTTGGGCTGCATATTTTTCAGGTAAACTCTTAGTTAAACCCGAACTCAATCACATAGGGGAAACTGGGGCACCACCAAACAGGGGTAGTACCAAACAGTAATTTTTATTTCTAAACTACTTGGACTATCCCTATCATTTCTTCAGTGAACAAGCATCCCTATAGCGCCTATAAATTTCTATAAGTCTTGTCCTCTGAAGTCGAATATCTGATTAAAAAATCTTAGTGTTTGGTGCTGCCCCGTGTTTGGTGGTGCCCCAATTTCCTCTAGTAAATTATCTGAAATTTCTTAATTATTAGGTATAACCTTATCCTCGAAAGTGTCCAAGCCTTAAATAGACAGTAGGACTATCAAATTTTAAGCGTATGAAGAATTAGTTTACCCTGTATCTAACTTTTTGAGTAAAAAGTCTCCAAGATTCTCGTCTATATTAAATTCTTGAACTTAAATTATAGGGCTTGACCCTAAGAAGTATTTAGACGTAAGGTTTGTTCGTACGGCAAATTTGTTCTAATTTAACTATGGTCATTTTTTGGGATTAATTATTTCAATTTATAATTATAAATTAAAAGCAATTAATTTATAATAATCTGATAAATCATTGCAATTGCTTGTTGTTTAGAAACTTGAGGCCTTTAGGAACTGGATTAACACAGGTTACATACTGGAAATTTAGCGGTTTTTCAAAATGTAATGCATCAATTGCCCTTAAATACGCGATTTTAATTTAAAATATTTTCAAAAATCTTGTTTTAATCATTTTGCAATGAAAAAATAAAATAAAATTATAAAAAATAAAATTAGGGTAAAGTGAGGTAATTTGGAACCATTTATAATTTAGGACATTTGAGACTTTTTCACTGTTACAGATGAGCAAAGAGAAAACAGAGACCGTGAATTAGAAGAAAAGAACGATCAAGAAGAACAGGAATAGCTTTTCTTCCTTTTGAATCTCTAAAACAGTCAGAAAATTTCAAATATCCCAAATTGTAAATGGTATTGTAAACTTTCAGTGTAAAATCTATATAAATGCAGCCTTTATACTAGATGTATAATCCCTTTAGAGAGTTACATTACGTTATTACAAAAGAAAAGTTTTAACTTTGTAGCTAAACTTCATCTTCGTTATATTTAGTTTCAATGAAACTTTTATTATCTCTAAGCTTATCTCTAAGTTTATTAAATTAGCCAATTTATTATAATACAAAAGGAAGTTCAACATTAAAAAACTTTGTCTGTCTTTCTATGGTAATGCATTAAATGATCTATAATATTTAAATTGAATCTAAATTCCGGAGAAATTTTATGATATTTTCCAGTAACTAGATAACTTCACTTTAAGATAAAAGGGAGTTTTTAAGCAATATTGTCTTTTGGTAATTTTTAATACGACAAAATTTTGAATTATAACTGCTCTTAGCCACTTCACATTCTAATGTAATGATTTCTATAAGTTCCTCTTTGGAAAAGTAATGAGTACTAACTTAGTATTATACACTTATGGATATCTTTCAAAAATCTTCAATATTTAACAAAAATGATTTAGAAAAAATAGCTTAGGTGAAGATTCTAATGAGCTCCTCATAAGTTTATAACATCCATAAGTCATAATTTCACCCAATCTGAATAGCGGTTCAGGTTTTCAGTTTGCTTTCACAGATCATTTACATCGTAACAAAAGTTCCAAGTTTGTATTTCCACGGTATGAATACCTCAAAAATACCTTGATCAATATGATTTTCTGGATGATTGTGGACCCTCCAATATGCGTGCTATAAATTGTTATTTTTTTCACGTGACAGTAATATTACTGGCTGTTTATCGACACTTTTTCACCGAAAATACTCTAGTAACAAATTTAGCAACGAAACCTTTCAGCAATTGGTAAAACGTGTTGGCAGAATTGATGGATATTTAATCCAAAACACAGATATTGTCACAATTTAGTATAAAACATGAGAGAAAAGCAATTTATTTCGCACTATAGAACACCTTTGGCAAATGAAATCGTCAAAGAATGATTTTTCTCGCGTGCTAGAGACACACGTTTCACTCAGATAAACTATTTATGAATGCAATTTTATGATTTATTCACATATTATTTAACACAAGTGTCAGAGTGTTTGATTAAGTGTCTGTTAATTGATTCATCGGCACTATGACTATCTTTCCCACCAGACACTCAAGAGACACCTCAAACGAATGCCAGATCTTTTGGCCACGAGGAGCTAAATTGTGGAGTGCGCGCGACTTTCTCGTCACGGGAAAGCACGGGAGGGATTGTAAATTCCTAAATCGCACGAGACTGGGTGGTCAGAGATGGATGGTGACGGATTCAACCGGTTCCATATTGCAAGTGTACCATCTTTGGAGTTGTAACGCACGTCGACGTCGAGACACTCAATCGACTAATTCTATTTGACATAATTTGAAAAATCCAAAGTGCATGCAAAGTCAGAAATTATATCTCACTCGCACTCGATCACGATGCCAAGACTCGGGAAAAATACGGCATTACAAAAGTGAAGAGGTTAATATGGAAACATACTATTAAAGGTATGTGCTACACATTTGTACGCCAGTATTATTGTAAATCATGACCATAAATATTTAACGAAATAACACGATCAACATACTCAATCGTGCTAAATTTGTTCGCTTCGCATACAACACTTTGGTGCCATCACCTTCGGCGCTTGAAGATGATTTCAGTATGGATATTCTACGAATCTCTTTAATAAATGGTGCAATAGAATGTGATATGAATCACTTTTGGCACTTCCTTCATCTAAAGAAAACGTTTCTTCAGTTTTGAGTGTTATTAAATGCAGATGATGGAATTTCCTCAATTCTCTCTAATACAATCCGGTTAACCCTAGAATGGCTATTGGGACATAAATGGTACAGAAATACTTGATTCAAGGCACTCACATTAACCTAAGAAATGCAAAACACAATGAGACTAAATAATAATACTAGTGAGTGGATAATAATGCTATTAAGTCTATGAATATTCCGTTTATTTTGTGAATATTAAGTAAATATTGTACGAATATTATGTGAATAGGGTAACGAGCTGTATTTCTGAACAAGGTGCTTTTCGGGACATAATATGGATATTTTGGGACACATCAAAAATGCTATAAATATTTGTTTTCTTATTATTTTTAAGTTCTATATGAAATATTAAGCTCTTTACGTATCAGATAAATATAAAACTTCTGAAATTTTATTTAATTTAAAGCGTGAAATGTGAGTGTTACATCACTGAGAAAAAAAAAGAGGGTGTGATTAACTTTTTTTCCTCATAACTTTGACACTTTTTAGGTGTAAAAATATATCAACATTTTTTAATGTTAATTTTACACCTTTTTAAGGGTAAAATTAACATGAACAAGGGTAACTCCCAATTACCTAATTAACTCCCAATACACCTAAAAAGGGTAATATTTACACCGATTTAGGATCAATACTGCAGGGTAAAATTAACATTTCCGGAATGTTATTTTAACTTTTTCGGATTTCTCTCAGTGATTCCATTATTTACAAAACCTTCAGTGTGGTCAATTTTGCAGATGTCAACACAAACAGTGCTTAGTTTTTCTCGATTTAAATCACTTTATAAGTGAAATTTAAACAACATTTTTATGAAAAAGTGAAGTTTAGACCTTCTACTTGAAGGTAAATAATCAGGCTCGGTGAAATTTATTTGCATAATAGCGACTTTTGTCTGTCTCGAAATACCCAACTGTCCCGAAATATACCAGTCTTACTTCTTTACAGTTTTTGCTATTTTGTATAAATAAATGATGCATTTTTCAACATTTTTCGATCAGAATCTTAGTCTGAATAGTATAAGGAACATAGGGGGAACTGGGGCAGTAGTAAACTGGGGTAGTTGTAAACACCGTCATTTTTTTCATTAATTTTAAGACTCCAAAGGATAAAACCCATAAGCATTCATAGATACCATCGGGATGTATGTCCACAGATGAATTGGTCAATATAATCCTAATACTTTAAAAATAAAAATAATTTTTCCTGAAAATGTTGATATTTCGATTATTTTGGTCATTTGGATTTCCACCTGGAAATTAAAAATTGTGTAAAATAATCGAAATGTAGCAATACTAGTTCTTTCCTACATCTTTTAGGATTATATTAATGCATTTACTAGAGAAATTGATATTCTCATTATTTTAAAAGAATTAATAATTGGTTAGAAAATAGCATTTGGGGTAGATGTAAACAGGCTATTTGAATTTCACAAAATGAGTAGGTAAAAGAGCGGGAAATTGACCTTCATGCGAAATGTCTAATTCATTGACTACGAAAAATATTGGTGGCGCTGTGTTCAATAAGAAGTCACATGATATCAAAATATGAGGAAAATCCATTAAAAAATGTCTTTCATTTGCATGGTTTTAGGTTTTTTGCTATTTTAATTATTCTTTGTAAAAAGTGTAGTGATTTTTTGGATAATATACAGTCTTTATATATCTCTTAAGTAATTAAAATAATTAAAAGTGGTGCAAAATTAATTTCAAGGGTGGAAAAAAAGGGTGATTACATCATCCCCAGAAAGTGTTTACTTCTACCCCAGGTATTTTGTGAAAAGAGAAAAATGCACAGTGACACAAATTTTATTTTTATGGAAAACTCAATTGTCTTCCAGCGTCCGCATTACCCGCAATAAATTGCTTATACCCAAGGGTAAAACGTGAGCTAAGAAAGATTTTCCAAAAGGTCACGGTGTCCTTGGAAAATCACCTCAAATTCGCATCTATTGAAAATGGTTACATGTGCCCCAGTCTCCCCTAAATATTTGTATCAACAAAGAAAAAAATAACTTGAGAAGTCGTTAAGCTGTTTGAAACTTGAAAGCGCTAAAACGTGTCCCGAAATACTACACGTTACCCTATACTACAAACACTGAATGAAAGTTGTACGACTAATGAGTTAAAGTTTCATAAATCTTTTGTAAATATCAGATGATCATAGAAATCAGGGAAAAGAACTTTTCTGGATACTTCTGCTTGTACCTCAGTCAGTGATGTTTTTCTTTCCAGAGACAAGAACAAACACCACTAACGCACCCGGAAAAAGTTCCTCTCTTTAATTATTATTGGATGTTTTGCAACGTAAATTTTTTTCGAATATCAGATGATCGTTTGCGATTGCAATGATTATTTCGAAAATTTAAAATTTCGTGATTCCTATATTTAAAAGTCGTAATTCTTAATCCAAGAATAAAGTTTGATTTGGAATTTTAATTTATAATTAGTTGTACAACAAAGAAATTAATATTGATTTTTGTAAGCTCTTCAAATGAGACAAGATTATAAGGTAGAGAAACCATTTATATAGATAAATTTATTCATCAACAATGCTTTCGAAGCGTTCGTTTTAATGAGATCCCACCGCTGTCTTAGCATTCGTGACCAACCTCCAGAGCAAAACGGTGGAAAAGCTCTTTCTCAGGTTATTTAGTGATGTAAAAACATGTTCGAATTTTTTGAATACACAAAATTTTAATAAAGGAAGGTATTAAATGGGGCATGACATTAAATGGTTCTTCTACCTTAAACCTACCACCCGTTCCTCTCTATGGTTTCCATGTGCGCACGTCCTTCATAAAGTCACTAACTAAAGTCTCTCTTTCGTTTGTCTTTTATTTATTATCCTCTCTAAATAGCGATCGTTGCTAAAGTTCATGTAATGATGTTACTTACGGATTTACTATATTCCTGGATAGTAGGTAGGGATTTTCGTGTCTCATAGTAGTGCAAACAAACCAAATAAAAGTGCACCCAGGAATCATGCGATTTGATACTGAGGAATGAAAATGTAGGATTTAAATGACTTTCAGTCTCGAGAATATCAAGAAGCAAGGGTACGACGTCTTTATTCGTACTTTTATTCACTTTGTTTGCACTACTATGGGACACAAAAATGTCTACCTACTATCCAGGAATATAGTAATCCGTGTGTTACTCCATCACAACGCACAGGAATAGGTCTTCCCCATGGATAGATAGGTGATAGCAAAGGTTGTCAAATGATTAAATTCTCGCCAGATTTGGTAGTCAGCAAGTCCGAGACTTACAAGAGAGAGAAGAAGAAAGCAGAGCCTAGTTCAGCAACAATGAATAGCCTAGTTAGGGCCAACCTTAAACGTTTACAGCTGAATGTTGAATCGAAGTATAAAGATAATTCGAGGATGATCCACCGTTTTCTAATGTTTGAACGAGAAATAGGATAAATTTAAACAGTGGATTAACGTTTAAGCCAAAAATTAGACCCCCGATTTCGGAGGTATAATTTTTGGCTTAAAGATGGAATAAGCCTGTCCACATCTATCCGTAAATTCGTCCTAAAAATACTGTTAAATGATACCAAATTGATGTAATCTGCACTTTGGTGGATTTAATGAAAAGAAATAAGGCTTTCACTCTATTTACAGCTTCTTAAAAAGCCAATTTTGCCTGAAATAAAAAGAAACATCCACCATATGCAACTTCAATGAGTCGCCATTGAAGTAGGAGTCGCGGGAATCGCGCTTTTTTTGCACCCAAAAAACATGCACATTCTTTCACATCCACAATATTTATTTCTATTTTATTTTAGAGAATTTTTGGCAAGTCTGGTAGTTCAAGATTACCAAATAACGAGAAAAAGCCGTGGAATCTTGCTAAATCGAACGAAAACATTGACGAATTGACATTATCTGTCATGCCAGAAATGCCAAAATATGGGGTTACCGTATGACAAAAACAGCTTACGCCAAAGCACTATGCCTCGTTTCTGCATACGAAAAAATATTTAAACCTAGCTTAATTTTAACTCTAGATTAACGCTAATCTGAGGTTCAACTGAAGTTATTCTTCGTTTCAACATTCAGCTGTTAGACTTTATTCTTAAATCGAGTTTCTGCAGTAAGTGCGAACGAGCTAAAAGTTCTCTTTACGTTAAAGGGATCGTCTTCTAGGGCTGCATCTAGGATACAGTCGTAGATATCCACGAGTGTGATTTTAATTTCTTCAGAGTCTAGATGGCTAGGCTTTCCATTCGGCGAGTTAGTGGTCCCTCTATCTTTAGACCTTTAGAAAACCATACGATAATCCATTAAAAAATGTTCATAATGGAGCGGCACGTCATGTGAATAATGAGGAATCCTTCTTTAAGGCTGGCTATGGGGGTCATAGTGAAGTGCTGCCTGATAAAGATTTATTTTAATTAAAAATGTCCTGTTTAGAGTTTGCTCAAAAAACGTGTTTTGTTGATTTGGTGATGCGTATAATGGGCCCAGATGCAGAAGTAGGTGCAAAGATTTCTAAGTGTCGCCCTTACATTTTACTAATTGTAAAGAAAGATAAGCCGACGATGGATGATACTCGTATTTTAGAACGGAATGTCCTTCCGGTGAGCATCAGTGTATTGGGTGGAATCCAATTGGTAGATTGTGTGTTTTATTTTGGATTGCACCCAATACACCGACGCCCACCGGAAGGACATTCTGATATAAAATACGACTTACATTTTATAGTTGTTGATCTGATTCTAAGGGGGCCGATCACTGGAATGGCGTGTGTTGTGTCATACCTTCAAAACATATACAACATATTTAGCTGGAAATTCTAGACAATGAACTCGGAGAATTTCCCACAGAGCGTGTGACTTAAACGGAGAAGGATCTAGAACGAGTTAAAAACAGATCTAAAATCGCTAAGACTGATTGGAGCTATTGAGAGCGCTAGGATCAAGGTAACGCCACGGAATGCTCAACCTCAACCAGAAATTTGAATGAGGTCTTCAGATCTGGCGGTATTTTTTTAGAGTAAACTGCACCCCAGCCAAAGAGAAATTAGTTTTTTAGGCTTAAAATTCGGTGATATTACTTGTTATTTAGAATTTAGAGTCATTCGGTAACAGGGTTAAACCTCCAGTCTTAGACCGTCGTTGGTATAAAAATCCTAGACTACTGACTCGGTTCCATTCCACGAGTATTGGTTGATTCAAGAGATTTTTTCATATTGCTGGAAAAAAAATTGGAAACCTTTGGTTGTGGCTTAACGAACAACCGTTTCAGGTTAACCCTTTAACGACGAGACACTTTTTACGGACTGAAATTCAACAATAAAAATTAAACTGGTAAATATAATCAATGATAAGTCTTACGTTTAACCTTGAAAAGCCCAACAGAGTCTGATTCGGTGTATTTTGCGCCTCTATGAACGATAGGGACAAAAAAAGCCCAAAAATTTAAGTAATTTTTCTGACAATACCAATGAATAACAATTTTCGCTTTAATGCAAAATATTACGTATGGTACGACTATTGCAGTTTTAATTGCCAAAGTGGATTTGGTTAAAAAAAAATTGGAAGTATGAAAAATAAATAAAATCAATTATAAATTTCAGAATTTAAAAATTCGCAATTTTTGAGCTTTAATACTTACTATACAGCAAATAGCTGGAGATTTGCAAAAAAATATCCTAGATACCTTCAACCTTCTACTTTGCAATTACGTACAAACATAAGAAAAAATAACTTTAGGTAGTCAGGAAAATTTTTTTTTATGGGACACCGGTGTTCCAATCGTCCTTAAAGGGTTAAACTCGTATACGCTTCTGCTGAGCCTGTAGGTAGGTAATTTCGTAGTAACGTGTTGCTTTCTAGAATTATAGCGTTTCATGAAAATATCTTATTTTGCGGGTTTCTATTGCTCTGTTATTCAATAATCTTAACTGTCGTGCTTCTGTACGTGCAGCGCAAAGCTTGCGTCACAATATTAAAAATTTCTTCTTTAAAACCTTCAGCGTTATTACAGGGTTAAAAATATTTTGCAAAAATCAAAGAAAATTATGTTTTAAGCAATTTTCTCGTCTAATGAAACGTGCAAAATAAATAATTAAAAGTCAATTCTGATACAAATAGAATTTATTTGTTGTTTACTAAATTTTCGATCAGCCATGCCATTGGGAAGATTGCAACTTCCCAATATAATTTATTTCGGTTAAAGTTTGATGTTGTAGTTCTATTTTAATAAATTGCAAAATACATTGTTAATTTACATAACACTAAATAACGTTCAAAGTGAAATTCTATTGAATTCTTCGATGGTTTTTTTTTCTGCATAAAACAGAATAAATGATTCTACAAATTGAACATATTCAGCTGCCAAGCTGCAATAGAGGAATTTAATTGAATTTAGTGAACTGGCTATTAAATATTCATTGATGAATAGACAATGTTCTCTGTCCTCGTCAATGAACTGTTGCTATTTGAATTTGCTTTCACTGCAATAATACTAATTTCACAAGTTTGAGGAAGACATTTCTCGTCGTCCTTGGTAATACCACTTCTATCTTATACTTTGTATTCCCAAGATTTAGGTAAAGAAGCATAATCGCATCCAATTGCACGTTCCCTTTGACTATCGAAGCTTAAATAACACAAGAAAGACACTATTTGCTGAGGAAAAGGATTAGATGAGTCTGTGTAGCATCCCTAAGGTATATATTATATTTCTTGGTTAAAATCCTCAAATTAATTTGATATTATGGCAATGCTTGTTGGTACATTTAGACACTGAAAGACAGCAATTTGAGTGTGTGCTGTTTGATATATCTTGAGTTGTTTATTTAACTGTAAGTACACAAATTTCTCGTGTTAATTTGCAGGTAAATTGCGTGATTTTGGGATGGTATCTGGTGTGATTTGTGAGGTATGTGGCGAAGGTATCATCGCCGAATGCGGAGAATGTTTATGGAAATTTTATCTCACATTTTCCTCTCATCCAACATGTTACTTCTCCTGAGGTTCTTCCTTCGTGAGCTCTTCTAAAATCCATCATCTAATTTTATCCAAGAAGTATATTCCCCAATTAGCATATTTGTGAGTTCCTTTTTTTTTTGTGGGCGGAAATATAAGATTGTATGGTGGTATTTTCACACAGATTTCAATTATCAAGTGAGAATATTCAGAGCAATTATTTTGCAATTTAGTGGAAAGTATTGTGCAATAAGAATGATGCTATTTGGCAGACAGTAGATGTTTGAGAAAATTGCCTGAAATAATTCATGTTAAGTGTAAATTGATTGGAATCGATATGGAAAAAGCCCTCCTTTTTGTGTCCTATTTCCTCGACATTTCCCTCTTCTCTATACTATCCAGCCAGAAAGCCAAATTCTATACCAATTCTTTTTTGAGAAACAGTGGAGGCGCCTGGTGTACCATCACTTTCACATCATTGAGCTTTTCGTACCATCGATTCTCTTTTTTTTCTTCCAACCCACTTTATCTCTCAGTCATACAAAAGATTACATATTACCACTGTGTTCTGGGGGATTCGGTGACAAGAGAATGTCCTCGAGATGATGTCCATGGAGAAAATGAAAGGCAAGAAAGAAAATCAACAACTATTAAATGTGAATTTTTCTTCCACCTACCCCAAGGGCTGTCTTGTCACCCTCAACACTCGCCCTCCTCGCCCTGGTTGCCCTTCAGTCCACATAAATGGAATAAATTATTCGTCACCAGGGACTATCTTGGAGACAGGGAGAGAAGATATGAAGAAACCAAAGTGTCTTCAGGACATTTTGCAAGCTTTTCTGGTGCTGAAATGACTTTTTGTGCATTTAAATATGCTCTCAAGCTTTTTCTCCATTTCTATTCTTAAAAATTGTAACCTTGTCTGTATTGTCTAGCTAGGTTGTTGCATCAAAATTCCATTGCAGATGCTAAATATAAAATCCAATGGACAATTTGCTTTATAGTTTTATTGTAATTTTAAAGGGTGATATTTGAATTTTTTATATTGATATTGTCCAGCATCAAATAAAAACTTATGGAGTGGATAGCAAACTGCTACGTATCATCGTTGTTATTATGAAATTTTATGACATCAATTAAAACCAAGTATTATTTAAATATCGGATGCTTCAATCTGTTAAAGTTTCAGAAAGAGCTAACTACGCATTCGAGAATCAGAATCACTATAATATGACTCAATAATGAATAATTCCAAAGGTACAATATGGTAAAAATTTACACTGAATTAGAAATTAAAAATTCGAAATAAAGTTAAAGCTTAACTGCACAATAAAATAGTGTATAAAATGTATAACACTTTTATATTGTGAAATCTGGTATTTAAATTATTTAATTACAAATTGTTTAAAATTTTCCTCTTTTATAGTCACACACATTTTCAAAAAAGTTATGTCAATTAAAATTGATAAAAACTGTTGGAGGTAGAAAGCTGAAATCCGAAGAAAAGCTGGGACTATCAAACAGGTGGGTTGGGGAGGAAGTGGTGTGCATGGTTAAAGAGTCTTTCCTAACCTTTGTTTCCATGTCGAATTTCAACTTTCTACCTCCACTCAGAAAGGAGTTATAAGGCAAAATACTCTAATTTTATATGGGGGATGCCAAAATAGAGAGTGGAGGGAGAGAGTGGTTTGCATTTATAAAAAGTGTAAGTCGTATACTGACCCTATACCGAATTTCATGAAGATCGCTTAAGCAGTTCTTCAGAAACAGCAATTTTTCGGAAGGATAAAGGCTTTTTTACAAGGCCTCCTAGCGTTTATCGTCCTGGCCCAAGTAGCAATTTGGAGTAAGATTACCATTGGATATATGTATTCTGGATTCCAAAAGCGGGTCCTATGACAGTCGTCAGAGAGTCGAATGACCGAAAGTGGGGAATAATATGACGGTAATTACGGAAGTCATTTGGCGTCATAATAACTCTGAAATTACTCGCTCACGACTAAAATATAACGCCGACTTCCAGTGTCTCTATAAAAAATCTTCCCCTCACTGGGTGTATCTGAGGGGAAATTTTACTTATCAAATGGCAAATAGAGTTACTCAATGCTGTGAATCCGCAAATAGTTGATATTTTCGCGTGTTTTCTCAATAATATAATATTGTGCATTGGGAGCAAGAGATCCTTCGGTAGAAAATTGTATTGTGATTCATAAAAAGACAGTACTGACAAAAATTAAACGAAAATTAGACAGTGTTGTGCATTATAAATACATGGACAATCTTTTTGGAAAATGAAATTTTGTGGTTCACGAGTTTGCTCCAGTTTCTGGAGTGTTCTGTGATAAAAATTTTGTGTCGAAAGGATCTATTTAGTGAAAATTTTAAAAGATTTTTTTGTGTTGTTGCCATCCAGTGGGAATATTTGGAGTCGCTTTTGTTACTTCATGGTAGAGTATATTTTAGAACCGTAAAATAACAATTATATTACTAATTCAATCTTGAGTAATTCTGTAACCCAAATTCGATGCAAATACGACTAATTTTTAAGATTCCGATTAGGAGTAATCTTTTTGACCATTTCTTATACACCAAAAACCATTTTTGAGTCAGAGTAATTTTTTGCGGATTGGGGGGTCCCAGCATTTTTTTAATCTTATATCTGTATCTATAAAATGCACCTACTCTCTTTTCTTGATTACTAATAATCGTATCGGAATATTTGTTACAATGTCATGTTTACATGATACTTGTTCTATCCCGTGTTGGAAAAACCTGCTAAGTCCGTTTGTAGACCGGCCAGGAGCACCTTCCCCGCAGTGTGGATGCTTCTTCCATGCTCCCGGAGTTGTTGGGCAGAGGCAGTGCATTTATATAACGTTTTATTACAGTGAAAATGTCTTTCCGAACATTCAGTTGTATTGCACCGGGCGGGACTCGAACTCACAACTGTGAGATTTGAGTCAGAGATCTCATCCGCCAAGACCAACGGTCTTGCCTATTGCGCCACCGAGATCCCTCTTTTCTTGATGAAAATGAACCATATACTTTTAACCATTCACCCTTGTAAGAAATAGTTTTTAGGCTTTAGAATTTTCCCTCCATAGTTTAGAAGACCCAGAATAAAAGTTTTTACCCATACCAATGTCTGTCCATTGACATAAATCCCGTTCGTGGCGATTGCGGGACCGGATTAGACCATTCTCATTTAAAAACTTTAGGTTATCAAATTCTGAATTTACAACTTTTGCAAAATTTAGCTCCAGTAGAGTGTAAAAGAAATTTTAAAGAATCTCAGGTTATTATACACTTATAGTGTTAATTCTTTTTAATGTAACGAAGTTTAGGAAATAATGGAAAGAACGAAATTAGTGCTTTTCGAATTTTTGTTAATTTCATAAAATATTACATCAGCTTGGAGAAATTGGATTTTAAGAATATAGTCTATCAACCAATGATAATAAACTGGCGGAATGTACTTTCACGCTGATCGCTAAGTTACCCTAAGACGAAAACCATGAAAGCACTTTTTCGTCTTGCCCAGAGCCTTTCGGTCCCGATGAACAGTCCGACTTTTCGGTCCGGCTGAAGAGGGTTCACATTAGAACCGAAAGCTCTGGACAAGACGAAAAAATATTTTCATCTTAGGCTGAGCTTTTTCACTGGCGAACAGCGGAAAAGTCTTTGTGGTAGTCCACCAATTTTTCTATTAAATGCATATAGAGTTCATCTCATTACATTAATACTACCACGTTTACGTTAATACAAATAATGAAGCTGTAGGAGATGGGATAACCTACAACCAAGCGCCTGGCAAGTTGGCCTTTTTATATGGAGCTATTTGAAGCCAATTCCTAAATTGATCTCGGACTCAGTTCACAGTGCTCCAAGGAAAAAATTTATTTAAACAAAAATTTAGTATATTCCCTCCATATGGAAAGGTATCTTATAATACGGAAAAACTTCTCACTTTTTAAATATTTAGCATAACGATCACGAGTGCAGAAAAATTCCCATACGCATTTGTATGAGAAAATAAGAAATTGGCTTCAACTTTGAAGGCCACTCGCCGGGGACTAGCCTACAACTACAACCTAACATATAACCGTTTATGGCATTATATTATTTAAGTCTGCTTCGGAAAGTCAACCTTTGTCTATACAGAATACGATATAGCCTATAGTACCCATGTCATGCCTGTGCCAGAAAATGGTAATGCTACCGTGTTTACTGGTGACGCCGCAATGTACACCAGTGACTACAACTCTCGAGTGCATAGGATAGCCAGGTCTTGACCTTGTTCGTATTATTTTTCCAAATGGAAAATTAAGATAAATGCCAGTAAAACGGAAGTCGTAGTTTTCTGCCGTAAGGCAAAGTACAGAAAGAATATCATAAAAAGATCAATAACCATATTAACCGTCATGCCATAGACTGGGAAAAGTCAGTAAAATATTTTGAGGTCAACATTGACCACAAGATGTAATTTTCAGGTCACATAAAGAACATTCATTTATGTGAAAGCCAAAGAAATTCAGCTTCAGAATTCTTTCCTGTGATAAACTAGAATCCAAGTTCAAAATAAATCCGCCGTAGTAAATTTTAAGTAAGTCAGAATCAAAAATGTATTAAGAGGTTTTATAAAGTACCTAGCATACAATTAAAACTTTCCAACTCTGTTGGTATAAAGACAAATAAAGATATTTTGAAAATGAAAAAATAGTGGTGTTCAGTATGAAAAAGAAGAGAGTTAATATTGCCCGTCTACGGATCAGGTCAGTTTAACTGCCCTATAATGCCAGAATTTCTTCCGTTTGGCTTCGGAGGCTGGTCAACAACGCTAAGACGGCGGCAGACGCATGGTAAGGGGGGAAATGTAGAGTGTGTGAAAAATGTGTATAAATGTGTTATTTCACCACTCTAGCACACATTGTGAGTCGCTTAATGTGTGAATGAGAAAGCTCCTAAAGTTGCAATAAATCCAATAAATAGTCGTGCACTGAGAGAAATCCGAAATAGTTAAAATAACATTCCGGAAATGTTAATTTTACCATGCAGTATTGATCCGAAATCGGTGTAAATATTACCCTTTTTAGGTGTATTAGGGCTTAAAGTTACCCTTTTTCATGTTAATTTTACCCATAAAAGGGTGTAAAATTAACATTAAAAAATGTTGATATATTTTTACACCTGAAAAGTGTTAAAGTTATGAGGAAAAAAAGTTAATTGCAGCCCCATTTTTTCTCAGTGTGTCAGCCCTTACCAGAAATCCTATCCTCAATATTTCCATGGACAGAGTCTACGGATCCACGATTTAAACTGAGTTCGCCTGTAGTAAGAACCTAAGAGCATTTGGTCAGACAAACCGCCTAGAGCTTTTTGGGATTCAAGAAGCAGAACATCTTCTAAGCAAATGTGACAAAGATCGGCCCTTGAACCCGAACAGCTTTGGAGATATCACAATGTCTGTTACATAGTGAGAAAGAATGCTCTACGTGGGAATGGAACTGTCGGAATTTACGATATTTCCTCTGGAAATCATCTTTTGGGATTTTTCATCACCTACTCTGAAGCTGCAGCATTCCCTAAAAATACGTCTAAATGAGTTCAAGCAGTTCAAGCGTTGAGTTCTGGGGTATTCTACCCAAATTAGAATATAACCAAGCAAAAACGTTTCAGTAATGAAAGGTAACAGGTATTTATTTCATGAAGCCAATCCATAGTCAGTCCACCAAGGTGCATTTGTTACAGGGGTGAAAGCTTCTCTATCCATCTTCGTAATAATATATATTATCAATAATGCTTTACACAAAACTTGAACAACTTTTTTTTTAATTATGTGTTCTGATCTGGGATAATTTGCAGAAAAGAAACTACTAGAACAATTAATTTGCGTAATATCATAATTAATAAGGTGAATCTCAATTTTCTGCTCATCTATCGTGCCTTGTTTTTTTTCACTTATTACTTAGAATCTCTTAAGAAAAAGGGATGATATTCTGTCCGACGCACAGTCACGATGATTAAGTTTTCCAGCCAAAGAAGCGTAAGTGCGAAGAATGAGAACAAAAACGAGCGCCAAGAGGAGCTCATAGAACTAATGACGTCCAAAAGATGATGGAAAACTTCTCTCCATGGCTCTTTTATACTTTATCTTTTCCTCTCATTCCTTTAAAAACTTGCGCTCAATTTTAATGACGCGATAAAATCACTCTCATTCATATACGCCCACGCTAAAATTTCACTTTTGACTGGCAGAATACTGAATGTAGCCGTTCCAGTGCCAATAAAACACTCTATAAAAATTATTCTATTTATTTTAACAAAGAAAAACAAGTTGGAAAATTCAAGAGAAATGTTATCTTTTGTCTATTTTCTTAGGTTTACTTCAGTGAATGTATAATTATGATGTAAAAGCCTTTTGATAAAGTTTGAAGATTCATTTAAATTTTAAAATGTTGAGTAAAATTAGACTACACAACATTCAAATTTTTTAGTTCAAAGATATTTTTTTATAGTTTATTTTAGAATTAAAAATCCTAAAGTTAATGCATTGATTATCATCCGGATTTGGTTTATTGTATTTGAAAAAAAACAATTAATTTTAATATCAAACGTAATGGCTGCGGCACACCTTTTAGATCAGGAAAATTTTGTAAAGTCAAAATTGACATATTTCTTTCTTAAAAGTTTTGCATATGTCTATATCACGCATTCTTCTTATTTTTTTGAACTTAGACTCATGCAAATCTTTGGAGAAAGAAAGAGCGCGAATTTTGACTTCATGAAATTATACCGAGCTAAAAGAGCTAAAAACTTAAGAGATAGGGGAAGTGTGCCAAATTTCGGCCAGCTTCTAATTTCGGCCACTTTGAGTGTAATTTCGGCCATGGTAATAAATTATTTAAAATTATGTATGTTATCTTCGAATAGTCTATGAATTAATTTTGCTTTTAAATATTTATTCATTTTAGGATGTATTAACACAAAGAACGTTAAATTTTAGGTATAATTTGAATTTAAATTGCGTTGTAAAAACTCAGTGTGAAAAGAATCTTACAAAAAATGTAACAGATCTATTGTGTTTCTAGCAGTCTTACGATTTATGATGAAGTGCAAAAGGTTTTCCTTCGACGTTTTTCATGAAAATTGATTAGTTTTCATTAAAGATTGTTTCTGTTTATGTTAATAGTGAATGAATCTTTAAATTTCGGGTAAAATTTCCCAGCTGGATCCTATATTTCGCGTAAGAAAGTATATACTTTGTGAGCGTCTCTCCGGTGAGGTAGTGTTGCCTATTCCGGCAACATCTTTGGCTTTCCTAAATTTCTTATACATTTTACGTTTTTTTTTTTCAATTTCTGAGTTCTACAATGTCCAGAGAAAAAATCCATCACTTCTATAAAAAAGATGATGTGGAAAAGGCCTTGGAAGAGTTCAGGAAGGGCAAATTGCTACGGGAATCTGCGCGTAAATTTGAGATGGTACTCTTTAGGTCTTCAGGACAAATAACACGGAATATCTCAGGGCTTGTGGGTCATATAAACATATTAAACTCAATATTAAACTCGTTCCGTCAATATTTTGAAATTTTCTATCCGTTGCGTCACAAAAGGTGGTCAGAAAAAGGTGGCCGGTATTTCACTCAAAATGGCCGGAATACTACCCAAAGCAATGTCCATATTATTATTAATTTTTCAATATTTTAGAAAGTGATTTAAAGAAAACAAAGATACACTGATGGCAATTAATATACTTCCACTCCTCCATATCGGAAAAACTTGGAAAATAAATTTTGCAAAAAAAAGTTGAAAAAATCGTTTGAAGCTATTTTCAAACTGACATGAAAAATGACATTCGGATTTCATACTGTCAGAACTGTGAGTACTGTGACTGAATTATTTCTAAAATGGTGACTTCGGGTTGGCACTAATTATACTTCCAGTGAAGATTTTGTTTAAATTTCGTCAACAAACTACAAAACTACGATTAAAATTGGTAAATATAGAATCATTATAATTATGTTTTATATCAATAATCAAGAAATATTGCTCTTAAATGCATCCAGTTGAAATGGCACGTGGTAAATGCCTAACTGAGGAAGAGAAAGGTAAAATTAAGGTCCTTCATGAGTTGGGTCTCAGCAATCGGAAAATTGCCGAAAAATTGAAGAGGTGTCATGTTGTGGTCAATAATTTTCTAAAGCTGGGTAACGCCTATGGCTCCAAATCGACTCCAGGACGAAAATCGTCTGTCACTGAGAGGGAAAAGCGCAAGATGTTCCATCTTGCAGCTAAAGAAAAAATGTCTTCCGCCGAAATTGTCGCAGAAATGGGATTGTCTGTCAAGCCTCGCAGAGTCAGACAAATTTTGCGTCAAAATAAAAACCTGAAGTGGCGCAAGATTATTGCGAAACCGAAGTTGAAACCACAGCACAAAGTTGATCGCTTAGATTTTGCACAACAGCGAATGTCCTGGGTTGCAGAGTGGCGTAGAGTAATTTTTTCTGACGAAAAAAAGTTTAATCTTGATGGTCCTGATGGGTTTAAATATTATTGGCATGACTTGAGAACTGAGCCGTCCACATGCTTCAGCCGCAATTTTGGAGGAGGAAGTCTGATGGTGTGGGCGGCTTTCACATGGAATGCAAGAACACCTATCTGCTTCGTGACCACTACAATTAATTCTGAATCTTATCAGGACCTCTTGGAAGGAGTCCTCTTGCCTTTCATGGATGATTTAAACGAAGAGAACCCCGTATTCATGCATGACAATGCTTCCATTCATCGTTCCCGGGCTACTCAGAAATGGTTGGCAGATAGAGGTGTGGACGTTTTACCCTGGCCGGCCATCAGTCCGGACCTAAATCCCATAGAAAACGTCTGGGGAATGCTGTCCAGGGCTGTGTATGCCAAAGGACGTCAATATAACAACATAAGTGAGCTTAAGGAGGGCATCAAAAAATGTTGGGCCGAATTGAATAAAGAACTCCTGAACAGCCTACTAGATAGCCTGCTCCGCAGAATTTTTGAAGTCATTGTGAACAAAGGAGGTCCTACTCATTACTAATTCTGAAATATAGTGCATTATTGAAATAAATGTTGCAATTTCTTGACAAACTCTAGACTGGAAGTATAATTAATGCCAACCCGAAGTCACCATTTTAGAAATAATTCAGTCACAGTACTCACAGTTCTGACAGTATGAAATCCGAATGTCATTTTTTAATGTCAGTTTGAAAATAGCTTCAAACGATTTTTTCAACTTTTTTTTGCAAAATTTATTTTCCAAGTTTTTCCGATATGGAGGAGTGGAAGTATATTAATTGCCATCAGTGTAATAAACTAGTTTTCAAGGTCCCACACAACCTTCCAGAAAAGGAAGTAACAAAAAATATCAATATGAACTAAAGGTATTGCATTTCAAACTTAGGACTTCGGTGTTTATATGCAAATGTGCCGAAATTTGGCACACTTACCCTAATTTATATTAAAATATGAAATTTTTATTCTTCCGAGTTTGTAAAAGCTTCCTAGAAAGCTCATCTGTGAATTATGCTCAAATATCCCGCTGATATTTTTTATTCTAATTTTATTGTGCAATATTAA